>NC_057802.1:557048444-557051373 GCF_018294505.1 Triticum aestivum
GCCCCTCGCCCGACGCCGCCCCGCCGGAGTTGCTTGCCGCCGCCGCCGTCACGCGAACCGAGGTAGCCGCCGGTTTTCTCAAAAAACCGTTCGGTTTTATTTCGAAACGGAGATGCGTTTTTTATTATTATTAGATCGGTTTATTTTTTCCGGTTTAACTAAATAGCGAACTGCCCGTTCATACATTCGTTTTAACGAACAGTTTTCGTCGTTTAACATCAGACAACGAACGTTCATTCGTTAGCCTGTTCGTCAGTTTTTCTTTTTCTCGGATTTTCCGCGATTATTTTCGATCGTGATTTCTGATCCGATTTTCGTTTCAGTTTAACTTTTCGCTCGTTTATCGGAATCAGGCGATTCAAGCGCCTAGAGTTTCATCTCGAAACCCTCTTTCTGTTTAACCAACTCAAACAAGTTTTTGCTACTGTAAAATTTGACTTAGGTCCAGATTAGTAAACGAAGCTTGTTTCTTTCGCCGTTTGAGTTTCATTGCTTCGTTCGATTTGATTCTTTTTGCAAACCGGAGTTCTTAAGTTGAACTTTCTGGTTAGATCTCTTATTTTGAGTTTTATTCGTGCACCCTTGCTTGATTGGTTATGTATGTATTGTTTGTTTGCGATAGAGTATCCGGAGTGCGAAGCGTGCTACTACGAGTCTCTAGGTTTCACGGATCATCAGCAAGGCAAGTAACACTTTGATCATACCTCTTTACCACCCAGTTTTATTGCATTAGATCAATCCTCAAACTATTGCATGATTAGGATCTGATTTATATGTGGGTTTTGGGAAGTAGATGAGGTAGTACCTATTGCCCTGTTTACTATCAAACCTTTGGGAGTTAATTCTACGTTTGCTTATATTGCTATGCTATGCTCGTAGACGTGGATTGGGTTTGAGTGTATTTCATGACAGATGTGAGATTCTTAATTAATGGATCAACTTAAGGTGGCTACTTTAATTTACATCTGGGTGGATTGAGGCACCTGGAGAACCCAGTGTTGCCTGTATTTTTGGATATCCCGGAGTACCCGTGTGATCATCCTATGGACCGCCACCCAGGCTCAAAGGGATCATGAGATTATTCATGCTAGAAACTTCTGTGTGCAGCCACAAGCTATTATGGGCTCTAGCATAGTTGAGTAGGTTACATGACCTCCTGAAGAGGTGGGCTAGCAGATGTACGGGAAAGTAGGTGTAACTGTCCACCCGGAGTAAAGAGTAGTGTTTCTGAAAGACTGTGTCTCGGTCATCCGTTTCTCAAACACCATGTAGTGCAAGAAATCAAGCGGAGGCGATCGAGTCTTGTGGGGAGAAGTGCACAAACATCTGCAGAGTGTACAAACTAATCATGGTTAGCCGTGTCCCCGGTTATGGACGTCTTGAGTATCTAGTTCTTGGATTATCATGTGAATCTCATCATCATGTTACTTAATTTAATTTGATTGGGTTAATCACGTTCTTAATTGGGATGGAGTTGGAGGTACCTTCTCAATGTTTAACAACCACCATGATAGTTAAATAAAATTTATTCCTTTGTGGTAGGGAAAAATTGGCTTTTCACAAAACAGTAACCATAGAGCTTTCCACCAGCCAAATATGCATGTAGTGATAGCATTATTCTATTCATTACTCTCTATGTGTTACATTGCCAGCATTTTCCATGTGCTGACCCGTTTTCGGGCTGCAACGTATCATGTTGCAGACTTTTCAGACGACGAGTAAGGAGCCTTAGGTCATGGTCTTATACTCAGTGATGCCGTTGGAGTTGATGGACTCACTTTATCTTCCAAGCCTTCCGCTGTTATCGTTTTTAGATGGCCTTAAGCCATATTTATTTGTATTGAGTTCTCTTGAACTATTCGATGTAATAAGTGTGTGATTGCTACTCTGTTATAAATCCTTCAAAGTACTGTGCGTGTCAGCATTACCGATCCAGGGATGACACTGATGCACAGAGACTAGACTGTTTGAGGTCTGGTCGCTACACAGGCCCACCTCCGGTGCCCATCTTCTGGTATATTGGTCATTTTGACCGAGAAAAAATAAGGAGAGGACTTTCGGAAGGGAGCTCCGCCGCCTCGAGGCGGAACTTGGGCAGGAGCACTTTTGCCCTCCGGCGGAGCGATTCCGCCGGGGGAACTTCCCTCTCAGAGGGGGAAATCATCATCTTCATCATCACCAACAACTCTCCCATCTTGGGGAGGGAAATCTCCATTAAGAATACCATCTCCTCTCAAACCCTAGTTCATCTCTTGTGTTCAATCTTGTTACCGGAACTATAGATTGGTGCTTGTGGGTGACTAGTAGTGTTGATTACATCTTGTAGTTGATTACTATATGGTTTATTTGGTGGAAGATTATATGTTCAGATCCAATATGCTATTTAAATACTCCTCTGATCATGAGCATGTTTATCATTTGTGAGTTGTTACTTTTGTTCTTGAGGTCACGGGAGAAATCATGTTCAAGTAACACTACTAGACTCAGGGATTTTGCCGTCTGCCAGTTCTTTGCCGTCCGCTAGCAGGCGGCAAAGAAGGTCTTTGCCATCAGCTACCAAAAAGCAGACGGCAAACATCTGGCAGACGGCAAAGAAGGTCTTTGCCATCTGTCACTTCTTTGTCGTCAGCTGGCTGACGGCAAAGAGAGAGGTGGCCACCACTAACGAGCCGATTAGAAAAAACTTAACGGCCCACCTCTTTGCCGTCTACTAGCAGACGTCAAAGATAAAAAAAAGTGGACGACAAAGGCTAACTAACCTAACCTAACTAACGGCCGATCGAGCCCCCCCGCCCGTTACTCCTCTCTGTTCCTCTCCCTCTCTCCTCCCCGACGCCACGCCACCAGATCTACCCACCGCCGCCCCCGCCACCGCCCCCGCCCCCGCTTGCCCCGTCGCCCCACCACCCCGCCGAAGCCCCGTCGCCCC
>NC_057802.1:557052235-557054416 GCF_018294505.1 Triticum aestivum
CCACGAAACAGCACCCCAACCCCGACACGGCACCCCGACACCGACACGACACCCCGACCCCCGACACCTCCCGAAAAGGTGATCTTTGGCCGTCCAGAGGCCGACGGGGTCATATATTTGTGAATTATGAGTTAGGTCATATATTTTTCGATTTTGTTGTGAAAAACATCATATAATTGTGTTGATCGGGTAGAGTTAAATGTGCAGTTGTTTCATTGCTGCGAGGTTTGGTGTTCGACGATCTCGCCGTGCCTTTGACGAGCTCTGCCCCTTCGTTCGTGGGTGAGCACAAATGACATGTCCTCCTCCCCCATTAATTATTTGCTCTGTTCCGGTGTTCGTGCCGATGAAACTTGATCGCTAGCTATATATGTGTCTTGAATCATCAGTATGCGTAACCAATATGTGTCTCCCGTTCGAAAGCGTTATAGTTATAAATATGCATGCATTTGCATATTTGTAACCTTGATTCTTTCGAATTGTCCAACGCTATCCATGGACAGCCCGAGTATGTGTAGATTGGGTTCGTTTTCCCATATGCTTTGCTCTGGATCCGACGCATAAATTTTGTCAGTGCCTCCCCTGTTGTTCTCTGGGTACACATCCTCTCTGTTTATTGCAGAGACGTGTATCAGGAGAACAGCGGGGAGGTGCTGCCGAAATTTTGCGTCGGATCCGGAGCATCGCATGGGAAAATGAACCCAATCTACACATACTCGGGTGGGATTAGGACCTATCATTACCTATTAGAGTGTAGGTTGCATGGACGTAATAAAATTGACAAAGTAGATCAATTGATGAATATATACATGGTGAATTATATATATATTTGTTGTGTGTCCAGTAGCTCTGAAAGTCAAGATGAGTGATCGTGCGTGGATGTATACCGGTCACACTGGTCAGAACAAATGGAGCGCTGAATGGTTCACAAAAACCAAGGGGTTTGTGCAAGCCGCATTTGCAAATGGCCAGAGGAAAACCTGGTGCCCCTGTTTCCGGTGCGGCAATTGGGAAAAGAGGACAGAGGATGAAATGGCAAACACCTGCAGAAGAGTGGTTTTACGCCCGATTATACGGTGTGGACATATCATGGTGAGTCTGCCCAATGTGACAGAGCTGAGGTGGATCGTCGTCGCACCGACGAGCATGGTACCGGGATGGAAAACATGGTGCAAGACTATGATGATGCTCGGGATTCAGACGAGGAGATGGAGGAATCTGCAAAGGCCTTCAATGAAATGTTGGAGTCTTCAAAACGTCTGCTCCACGAGCACACTGAGCTTTGTCAGTTGGATGCCATCTCACAAGTAATGGCTCTGAAGGCTCAGTTCAACTTGGGCAGAGAATGCTACGACGCAATAATGACAGTATTTGGACGCTTTCTACCCAAAGGCCATGTAATGCCTGCAAACCTGTACTAGTCGGACAAAATCCTCCGTGCACTGAAGATGCCCTATGAGAAGATACATGCCTGTGAGAAAGGATGTGCCTTATTTAGGCTTGACTATGCGGACTTGAACTATTGTCCCATTTGCAAGTCTTCCAGGTATGTTGTGGTAGACAACGGTATGGGTGAGAAGACACAGACCAAAATCCCCATTAGTGTTCTTCGGTATATGCCAATCGTACCAAGACTTCAACGTCTTTTCATGGTCGAAGAGACGGCCAGACAGATGACGTTCACGGGAGATAAAACCCATCCGGATTTTAGAATATCTAAAAAAGTACGGCCAAGGAGCCCCACATTCCAGAGTGCAATGAATGCAACTCAGAAGCCATTCTTATCTGTCAGCTGTTGAGTTAGTCGGTTCATAGGTTGTCGTACAATATGGGTGTAGGAAGCCTGGACTGCTCAGACATCCATCCCTGCGCTCGCCCGCGTGTAGGCAGCGCTGTCTTAATACCGTTGACTGTATCTATTCATTGATACATTGGCTCGCTCCCCCCACCCCTCTTTTTTCAAGAATGCTGGCACAAAACAGGCAAAAGAACCGAACTAGATGCAGATGGGAATCTGATGATGGTACACACATTGGATGGTGTTGCGTGGAAAAAGTTTGATGAATTACATGCTAACAAAGTGGCAGATCCGAGGCATCCTCGAGTCGGCATCAGCACGGATGGGTTCAGTGTGTTTGGTATGACGGCAGCCCAATACAGTTGTTGGCCCGTATTTGTCTT
>NC_057802.1:557054621-557103917 GCF_018294505.1 Triticum aestivum
AAAGAACATTTTCCTGACGTTGATAATTCCAGGGCCCAACTATCCGGGGAAAAATATGAATGTGTACATGCAGCCACTTACGGACGAATTGCAAGAAGCCTGGGATAATGGGTTCAAGACATACGACGCCTATAGCAAACGGAACTTCATAATGCGTGTCTGGTACATGTACTCGACGCATGACTTGCCGGCGTATGCGCTATTCGTTGGCTGGTGTGTGCATGGAAGGTTCCCGTGCCCCACATGCAAGGGAGCTCTTGAGTTTCGTTGGCTTCAGGCCGGTCGCAAGTTTTCTTGCTTCGACAGGCATAGACAGTTCCTGGATCCTCGCCATAAGTTCAGGAAAGACAAGAAGAACTTCATTAGAGGTAGAGTTGTCAAAAACTCTACACCACCTGCGTTGACAGGCCAACAGACCCTGGATCAGTTAAACGCTCTCGAGCCAGATCCAGAGCGTCCAGGGTACTTCAAGGGGTATAATTCTAAGCACGCCTGGACTCACAAGACATGCTTATGGGATCTGCCTTACTTCAAAGACCTCCTTTGCCCACACAACATCGACGTGATGCACACTGAGAAGAATATCGCTGAGGCACTTTTTGATACATTGTTCAGCATAGATGGGAAGTCAAAGGATAATACTAAGGCTAGAGTCGATCTGGAGGCGCTACGTGATAGGCCGTTACAAAACATGAAAGAACCGAAAGGAAAGCAGAACTGGACGAAGCCAAAGGCATGGTTCAATCTTGGAAGGCCAGCTATGAGGGAAATTATCTTGTGGGTGAAAATGCAGTTGATGTTCCCCGATGGGTATGCAGCGAATCTAAAGAGGGGAGCGAGTCTTGATAAATTGAAGATATTTGGTCTCAAGAGTCATGATTGGCACGTATGGATTGAGCGGGTAATGCCGGTGATGTTGTGTGGCTTCATCCCTAAGGATGAATGGCTAGTACTGGCAGAACTAGCTATTTCTTCTGTGTTCTTTGTGTGAAAGAACTATCGCCTGGCGTGCTAGAAGAAATGGTAGAGTTGGCGCCGGAGTTGATCTGCAAGTTAGAGATCTTTCCACCGGGCTTCTTTAATCCAATGCAGCATTTGATTTTGCATCTCCCGACCGAGGCAAGATTGGGGGGGGGCGGTGCAAAATCGTTGGTGCTACCCAACTGAGAGGATGCAGAAGACGCTTCAACAAAAATGTAAAAATAAACGTAGAATTGAAGCATCGATGGCTGAGGCATTCATCACTGAGGAGGCGGCAAACTTCGTGACAGCACACTACGAAGCAAAAATCGTCATTTGCATAATCCGAAGCCTCGGTACAATGCTGACGAACCTCAAAAGGGTGGATCCAACCTCAGCCTACTCAAAGGGAATCTCGCACCAGCTAGTAGTTCGAAACCAGTATCTTTGGATAACGAAGAATGGCGGACCATTACGTTGTATATCTTCAACAACCTGACAGAAGTGCGGCCGTACATCGAGTAAGTTCTCGGTACATTGTTTCGCAACTTCTATTTCCTTTGAACTGCTCTTATTCCTGGATATTTCATACAGTCGATATGTCACCATATTCTCGTATGGAGCGGTAATCCATAAGGATTCCATCGAAGAGTATGAGCTTCTCGCAAAGCAAGGAGGCGGCTATCCCGGTTTCATCTCTTGGTTCAAACAAACGGTAATTTCTATTAGACCATTTCATTACATTCGCTAATTTCTGCCTAATGCAACAATCCTTTCGTATTAAACTTGTAGGCTAATTCAGAGTCTATGGACGCCGAATTGAGACAAGTCGCTAATGGTTTTGACTATAAGGTCCGTTCATTTGACAAATACGACATCAACGGGTATCACTTTCGTACCTATGGCAAAGAGCTATCTATGGCCGACCGAAAGTCTACAAATTGTTGTGTATCTGCTATCGGCGAAGGAGGTACCGAGTATTATGGGAGACTTGAAGCAATTTATGAACTTATATTCTATGGTGACAACCCACCGAATGTCGTACTCTTCAAATGTTATTGGTTTCAGCCGAAGGAGACTAGAAGGACTCATAAACATATAGGGCTAGTTGAAATCAAACAAAGCACCCATTTAGATGTTCCTGATGTCTATATTACGGCTCAACAGGCGACCCAAGTATTCTATCTACCGTGGGCCTGCCAAACTAATCCAAATCTGAAAGGTTGGGATGTCGTTTATGAAGTGCCGCCACGTGCTAGACTATCTCCCCCAAAGGAAGAGGACTATGAACCTCACATTAACCCAGACATATATGAAGGAGAATTCTTCCAAGAGACACGTCTTTCCAAAAAGCGTTTCAAGAACCGCCATACTTCACCCCAAAATATTGAAGTAGACAGCGACAGTGAATCCGACATCAACCCAGAGGAGGAACAAGAAGAGCCGGAACAAGAAGAGGTTACTGCTGCGGATGACCTGTCAATGCTTGACCGATTACGTCAAGGTGGCCTTCCACATGTTGATGCCACTAAACCCTATGAACCCGTCATTGATTATAGTGATGATGATGATTATGCATTTATTGATGATAGTGATCGAGATTATTAGTAGTGTCAGGTATATAATTTTTTATGTTGTACTTGATGATGATACACTTAAGTGATATACATATTATTATTCATGTCGGTATTTTTTTATGTTGTACTAATTTAGTTTACTCTTTGTCATGGCAGGTGTTGAAAGATGGTGGGCGCTGGTAAGTTTCTTCTAGTGTTTTGCTTAACAAATGCATAAAGACCTAGACTTAGCCTTATTTCCTCCAATATACTTACCACAATGACCTAGAGTTAGCTTCTTTTCCTCCAAAATGACTTAATAAGCTTACTGACCTCCAAAACCATCCATTTTACCTAAGTTAGCTCTAAAACGATCTATCCTTAGCTTTGTTTCCTCCAAAATGACCTAAGTTAGCTCTAGTATGCTTAGTTAACTAGGTTTGCTCAATAATGACATGTACTTAGCTTACTTATGTCAAAAATGGCATAATTAGCTTAGTTAGCTCATAAACAATCCATTTTACCTAAGTTAGCTCTAAAATGACACATTATACCTTAGTTAGCTCATAAATGATCCATTTTACCCAAGTTAGCTCTAAAATGACCCATTTTACCTAACTCCAAAATGATCCATTTTACCTATGTTAGCTCTAAAATGACCCATTTTACCTAGGTTAGCTCCAAAATGACCCATCTTACCTAGGTTAGCTCCAAAATGATGCATTTTACCCAAGTTAGCTCTAAAATGACCCATTTTACCTAGATTAGCTCGTAAACAATCCATTTCACCTAGGTTAGCTCACAAACGATCCATTTTACCTAGTTTAGCTTCAAAATGACCCATCACACCTAGGTTAGCTCTAAAATGATGCATTTTACCAAAGCTAGCTCATAAACGATCTATTTCACCTAGGTTAGCTCATAAACGATCCATTTCACCTAACTTAGCTCAAAAACGATCCATTTCACCTAGGTTAGCTCCAAAATGACCCATCTTACCTAGGTTAGCTCTAAAATGATGCATTATACCTAAGTTAGCTCATAAACGATCTATTTCACCTAGGTTAGCTCATAAACGATCCATTTCAACTAAGTTAGCTCATAAATGATCCATTTCACCTAAGTTAGCTCATAAATGGCATATACTTCTTCTTCTAGTCACCTTTTTCTAACTTTCTTATTTGCCTTTTTGCAGATTTCATTCACTTCACGGAAGCTAGCTTGCTATGATGGAGTGCTTGTTTTTTCTTTCATTCTCCTCTAGTATTCTTCTAGCTTGCTATGATGGAACTTGCTATCTTGATGAAACTTTGCATTGTAATATGTATGGATGGAACAATGTGTATCTGCAACTTGCTATGTATGAATGGATGGAACTATATATGTATGCACGATGAAACTTATGTGCTGGATATGTCATATGTTTGCTGTTAAATACCCCTGTGAAATATATATATATATATATATATGTCATATATTTGCTGTGAAAATTGCTGGATTTAAAAACAACAGAGAAAAGAGGCACCTTTGCCATCAGCCGCTGATGGCAAAGGCGCCTTTGTCGTCCGCCGTGGACAGCAAAGAAGCCATGCGGCGGCCACCTGTGCTCCCTGGGAGCTGACCCATTTGGTTAGTTTGCCTACAGCGACGGACGGCAAAGGCTTTGCCTACAGTGGCAGACGGCAAAGACTTGTCCCGCAGTGACGTCCAGCTGACGTCATTCGGCGGACGGCAAAGGCCGGATGCTCTTTCCCATCAGCGGTGGACGGCAAAGGCTGCCGTTAGCCGCCTAACGGAGTAACAGCACATTTATTGCCGTCGGCTTTCTTTGCCGTCCGCCGCTGATGGCAAAGGCCCCTTTGCCGTCCGCTTCAGAAAGCAGACGGCAAAGAAGCTCTTTACCGTAGCCTACTTTGCCGGAGCCTTTTGCCGTCCGCGGCAGACGGCAAAGGCCTTTGCCATCCGCCATCCTTGCCTTTGCCGTCTGCCATGCCAGACGGCAAAGTAGCTGATTCCTGTAGTGTAATCGTTTGAACTTGATATGTGTTCTATATTTTGATAGTATGTATGTTGTGATTCCCTTAGTGGTGTCATGTGAACGTCGACTACATGACACTTCACCATATTTGGGCCTAAGGGAATGCATTGTGGAGTAGCAATTAGACGATTGGTTGCGAGAGTGACAGAAGCTTAAACCTCAGTTTATGCGCTATTCCATAATGGACCGATTGGATCCAAAAGTTTAATGCTATGGTTAGAATTTATTCTTAATACTTTTCTCGTAGTTGTGGATGCTTGCGGGAGGGTTAATCATAAGTAGGAGGTTTGTTCAAGTAAGAACAACACCTAAGCACCGGTCCACCCACATATCAAATTATCAAAGTAGCGAACACGAATCGAACCAACATGATGAAAGTGACTAGATGAAATTCCCGTGTACCCTCAAGAACACTTTGCTTATCATAAGAGACCATTTTGGCCCGTCCTTTGCCTCAAAAGGATTGGGCTACCTTGCTGCACTTTTGCTACTACTATCGTTACTTGCTCGTTATAAATTATCTTTCTATCAAACTACTCTGCTACTTACAATTTCAGCACTTGCACACATTACCTTGCTGAAAACCACTTGTCATTTCCTTCTGCTCCTTATTGGGTTCAACACTCTTACTTACCGAAAAGAGCTACAATTGATCCCCTATACTTGTGGGTCATCAATGCACCCAACATTAGCTACACACAATGCATAAGTCATGCCAGCAGTGCTCTCAGGTTCTAGCGCTTGTTTTAGAAGGTGATGACACAACATAAAAGTAAATAGATAGTCCCTTCGCAGAGGGAAGCAGTGATTTGCAGAGGTGCTAGAGCTCAATTTTTTTAAAACAGAGGTAAATGATATTTTGAGACATGCACCCTTCTCATTTACTTCACGACCATCAGTTATAAATATCTTCCATGCTAAGCACGCTAGTGGCGGTTCCCAAGCGGTAAAAATAAAGGTTTTGACTCCATTGGGAGTTTTTGTTTGATTATTTGTAAGCGTTTTCTGTTTGCAGTTTGGGACTGGGCATCCCTATTACCGCCCTTTTCTCGTGTGATGGCGAGTGAATAAACACTCGACTTGAGAATAACCCGCTTAGCATGGAAGATACCAACCACCTCCTGTCGTTCCATGAACGATCCAGGCACACAAAAAGGATATTTTTTTACAAGTTTTTTAGAGGTGGCACATGCAAATTTACTTAGGATGGCATGGTAATACCGCATATAGGTAGGTATGGTGGACTCATCTGGAATAACTTTGGGTTCAAGGTTTTTGATGTACAAGCAGAATTCCCACTTAGTACAGGCGAAGGCTAGCAATTAGATTGAGAAGCGGTCAGCTAGAGAGCAACAACGATCATGAAGATGCATTATGCATAAGTAACATTGGACACTAGCATGAGTAGGATATGAACACCATGAACATAAATATCATAGAGGCTATGTTGGTTTTGATTCAACTACATGCATGAACATGTGCCAAGTCAAGCCACTTGAACATTCTGAGGAGTATACCATATCATCATACTACATCACAATCATTTTAACGCAATGTTGATATCCAAGATAAATCATTATCCACTCCCAGCTACTTATGCATGGCATGAGAAACTATAATCTCTAATTGTCATTGCAAACATATTTAATCATAATGGGCTGAATCATGGATACTAGGTTAAACATATTTACACAAACAGAACAAGTCGAGTTCATACCAGTTTCTCTCTGCCACGGTCAGTTCATCGAAGGTCGTCATTATTGCCTTTCACTTGCACGACCGAACGATGTGAAAATAATAATAGTGCAAGAGTGCCATGGACTAAGCTGGAATCTGCAAACATTTGATTCAACAGGAGGAGACAAGGTAAAATGGGCTCTTTATTAGATCAACAGTTATTCATATGAGAGCCACTCAATAGTTTCATCGTGGTCTTCTCCTCGGTACAACTCGAATAAAAAGAAAAGAAATTCAGAGAAACACACTGAAATATTTTTGGAGTTTTTGGTTTTCTTGAACAAGCAAATAAAAGGGAAAAGCAAAAATGAGAAAAACTATTTACACGGGAAAGCTCCCAACAAGCAAAAGAAGAACAAGGAAATCTTTTTGGGTTTTCTTTTTAATGCTACAACTAAGCATGCATAGAAAGTAAACTAACTACAACTATTTTTTTTGGTTTTTCTAAGGTTTTTCAAATACACAAGAAGAAAGCAAGAAAGATAAATCTAAACATGGATGATACAATTAAAAAGTGTGAACACCGACAGATAGAATAAGTGAACATGAATGTAATGTCAGTTGAGAAACACGTACTCCCCCAAGCTTAGACTTTTGGCCAGGCTTGGTAGTCGATCAGAAGCCTATATAGTAGTTGGGGTACTGAGGAGCGAGCATCCACTGATCCCACTGCTGAGGTTCTTCCTCCTCCTCTGCAGCAGGCTGATCGTATCAGTAGGCGATGATGTCCGCAGGCATAATCCTATATCCGCCCCTGGCAACAGGATCAAACAAAGAAGGAGCAGGCAATGGAATAATATCACGAGTGATGACGCTGAAAACCAGGTTATAAGGAACAAGGATGTTAGGGGATTCAATATCAGTAAAATGGTGGTGATCCATGGCCGCACGGTCTAGGTAAACCTTGGTCAGAGGGTAATCATGAAGGCGTATCTCAACCTCGAAGTGAGCCGCCAAACCAGTAGCGAAAATCCCACCATGTATTTTACCCTTGGACCTATTAATGTGGAGGCGACGTGCCACAATAGCTCCCAAGATATAAGTGTTGTCGCCCTCTAGTGCACGATGTAAAAGAGCAAAGTCTGGTGCGCTGAGCGCACCGACCTTTTCCCTAGCAAGCAAACACTTAGCAATGAATAAACTAAAATAATGCACTGCAGGAAAGTGTATGCTAGTGGCAGTGACGGCTGACACCCCTCTCTCATCTCCCATTGTCAAAGTACGATAAAAGGCCTCAAACTCTGCCGGCCTAGGCTCAGCTAAGCTCCCATCAGAAGGAATCATGCATATGTTACAAAATTCAGTAAGTGGTATCTGATGGGTTTCATCGTATAAATCAAATCGCACTTCAGGAGGATTATTTCTAGAGAGGAAAGTAAATCTTTGAACAAAGGAGTTTGTGAGGAGATGATACTGTTCGCATTCAGCTGCAATGAAGTTGGTGAGGCCGGCATTAGCAGCATATTGTGTGAACTCCTGAAGGATTCCAGCCTCTTCCATGAACGGGGTGTGCGGCCATTCGCACGGCCGTACTTCCGCCAACCTCCGAGGATGGAGATCACTGTTAGATGACTCCCCAATAACACCCTTGGAGTTCTTCTTGTAGCCAAACTTCCTAAAGATATTCATGGTTTTCCTATGAACAAAAATTCTGAAATTTTTAGTCCACAAAACTTTCTCAACAAAACTTCACAAAAATGATACCAACTACTCATAGGGATACATAGAGGCCATAGCAAGCATTCAAACTACTTAGAACTCTAAGAATTCAGCATTCAAGCTCATCTAAAGCAGCACCAAGAGTAGCTAATTATTCAAAATATAAACCACTAAAACAAAAACTAATTGGACAAACGGTGGAGTCACATACCAAGCAACAATCCCACGAAACAGTTTCAGAAACGGAGCATCGAGCAAAGAGATCGAAATCCGCAGGCTTGAGAGCAAGAACACGAGAGAGATAGCAATGGGGAATTTTTTTCGGTAGGTACGTGATGAAGTGGTGTGAAGAGATAAGTGAGGGGGGCCACGTGGGGACCACAACCCACCAGGGCGCGCCTGGGGGTCCTGGCGTGCCCAGGTGAGTTGTGCCCACCTGGTGCACCCCGCTCTGATATTATTTGCACCAAAAATTCAGAATTATTCAGAAAAAAATCGTATTAAATTTTCAGGGCATTCTGAGAACTTTTATTTTTGGGTCATTTTTTATTGCACGGGAAATTCAGAAAACAGACAAAACATGGCATTTTATTTTATTTAACTAATAAAAACAGAAAACAAAAAGTAGGGACAAAAGGTAGTGCTTACTAAATTCATCAACTTCATACCTTTCAAAAATGATCCATTAATAAGGTTGATCAAGTCTTATTAACTACCACTTTCGATTAGCATGAAACCGAAGAACTTTCGTAAATCACTAAGTTACCTCAATGGGGATATGAATGTCCCCAACAATAAGCATTTCATATTTCTTTTTAGTAGTAGGTAGAGGTATTTGAAAACTTCCAATAGTGATTGTCAGAGATTTTTCAATAACATTAATACCATTCATTGGAATTGTTTCTTCGGAAAGTTCATCGTATGCTCATTACCATTGATATGAAAAGTGACCTTGCTTTTATTGCAATCAATAACAGCCCCTGCAGTATTCAAGAAGGGTCTACCAAGGATAATCGACATGTTGTCATCCTTGGGCATCTCAAGTATAACAAAGTCAGTCAGAATAGTAACATTAGCAACAACAACAGGTACATCCTCACAAATACCGATAGGTATGGCAGTTGATTTATTAGCCATTTGGAAAGATATTTCAGTAGGTGTGAGTTTATTCTAATGAAGTCTTTTATAAAAAGAGAAAGGCATAACACTAACACCAGCTCCTAAATCACACAAAGCAGTTTTCACATAATTCTTTTTGATAGAGCAAGGTATAGTTGGTATTCCCGGATCTCCAAGTTTTTTAGGTACTCCATCTTTAAAAGTATAATTAGCAAGCATAGTGGAGATTCCAGCTTCAAATATTTTTCTCTTATTAGTAACTAGCGGGTCCGCCCGCGCATTTGTGCGGCTAGACATTTTGTTAGTTATGTATTTTAGGCTACCATTTTTTTGCATTTGAGTATTTGTTACTCTGAGTGATGAAACCTACATAGTATATCATTAGAGGTTTATTCCTTAGGTGCCATTAGGTGCCACTAAAAATTGGTTCGACAATGGGCCTTAGATTATGTTATGATAAGTTAAATGTCATATTTGAATAAATACAATTATAGCAAGCGATTTAATTGTTAACACAATGTATGCATTGACAGTAACCTTGACATAGTTATATCATTTAAATGTGTCTACATTACTTTTACACTCTTTTGCTCTATTTTCCCTAGCCTCTCTTTAGCTATGAAGCTAAAATATTCTCCTAGAGTGGCATGTTTCCTCAGTAATTGTCACTATGCAACAACAGTAGTTGTAGTCTCAGGTCACTTGATTTTCTTCTGCTTGTCTAATTTTTTCCTTCAATAAATGCAGCAAACCTGATTTTACTTTGTTTGGCTCCCCAAATCCGACTATTAAATAATTTATATAATAGTTATTGTTTATTATGATTATGGATTTTCATGAGTATGAGTATGTAGAGTATTTTTCTACAATATATATTTATTTTTCATGATTTTACTTTCATGATTATAAGAGTATTACATTATTCTATTAGGTGTGACTATGGTTGTCCAAACCCTAACTATTAAATAATGCACATACTGGAAAATTACAATCCTTGAAGGCGCCAATAGCGAGGTGGAGCTCGCTGGTACTCTAGGCTTATTTAAAATTTGATTGATAGATATCATACTATGTATTCCCCTTCAATGTCATTGGTTTTACAAAACCTATAGTTGCATGCACAAATTTATTGTTCCATTATGTTCAGGCCGCCTATAATTATTATGTGCGATCTGGATGACAGTGTACCATTAAAACAGAGTTGTAATTGTGATGTTTTTCCAAAGTTTATTGTTCCATTATGTTCAAGCCGCCTATAATTATTATGTGCGATCTGGATGACAGTGTACCATTAAAACAGAGTTGTAATTGTGATGTTTTTCCACAGTAATGAGCACTCGTTGGCCATCTTGGTTCTCACCATATGATTTCGTTTTGTCATATCAGTCCGTGTTACCATTTTCTCACGGCATCTTCAAGCTTATATTTGTCTTATGTTATGTATGGATGATAGCAAAAGTGCCTTCAAGGATGTATGTTTGCTGATCTACATTGATGTTGGATAAAAACCTTTGACGCGATCTAGGGCCCCCTGATATATATTCATGTGTCACACCGTACTTCTGTTGGACATTGTTCCCTCCTTAAACCTCAAGTCTTTGGTTCTATTTCTTGCGTGGTTGCTCTCCTACTTTCAGTCTAATTTTTCTATCCTATGACAAACTTATAAATTTACCTGATTCAGATTCTCAAGGTATAAGCTATTAAGGAAAGGGTAATGTTCTTCGCTAAGTTCACAGAAGGGTTGATAGTACCAAATGAACTGCTTGCAAGTGTACACATTTATGCTTGCACGTGTATATTTACATAAAAATAATGATAAACTTATTTATACCTGAAAGAAGGATTAATTAATATTGTAGAAAGCAACAATATTATAATCATCAAAAATAAATTTTGTAATTTCAAGAAAATCTCATCAAATTTTAATGGTAAACTAAACGGGCATGAAAGACAAATGTTAAGCACTGAAGACATCAGAAGTTTTAAATTTAATAATATATTATTTTTACATGGGAGCTCATCCACTTGTTCGACATTTTCTCATTGTGAACACTGAGAAGAAAGGTTAATCCCGTCCAACGCGCCGTGTGGTGCAGCAATACAACGGATTCATTATTTGTACTGATGATGCCTCGCCTTGCCTCCAATTTAAGTATTAGAGCCCGCGAGCCCATGGAAAGGCAGTCCGCTTCGAGCTAGGAAGTTATTATGTCCATGTTAGCCTTCGATAGTGTGTTGTCGCCGGCGTCAGCATTGCTGGCCTCGCGGTCCCTATGGCAGGATGTCTTGCACTTTAGGTCAAGATAATAGCCTTCTTCCATAGGGTTTCCTCGGGAGTTTCGTTGTCCTTTCCTTGGTCTAGTGATAAAGGTGCTTTTTGATTCTTTCAGGTGTGACACTCATCTGTAGTTTTGCAACAGCTAGCCATGAATTTGCTAGTAGAAACTAACTTTGCTAGTAGAAACTACCGAGAAAATTTGACAGTAGAAACATATGAAATTAAATTTGTATTCAGGGGAACATGAATTTATCACGTGACATTTTAGCCTACCAAATGAAGGTAGGTTAGAGCCCATTAAGAGGATTCTATTTTAGAATGTTAAGCCTAACTCACTTTGTTGGAGAGGATGTATAGTGATCTATTTTAGCAAATTTACATTTTTTATCTACTTATATTATAGCTTATAGCTAGGATGTGCCCCACAAAAAGTTATTTAATGTTGTCCAGGTTGTTTTGGTATTGCATGGACTACTATGCTATTTAGTCCGCCATAATATAAAAACATTGATGCAGTATTTAAAAATTGGAAACGAATTTGAGCACATACTCACCTTCTGTAGGCTGTAGCCATCCGGTGCTTATTTATCTTTTTGGTGACGTTACTTGTCTCAATTAGTCCTTCTGCAAGTTCTCCTTCATTATTTTCCCACTTCGTCCTCTGTGCCTTCTACGACAGGCTAGCAGGAAGCATCCGGTAGTTTTTCCAAAGAGGACCAATACTCTAGCTAGCTGCTCTTAGTCCTTTGCGTAAATTCCATCATATGGATTGTGGACCAACCACCATGATTAAAACTAATTCTTCCTGGTGCAGCTTATGTTGATGGCACTGTCGCACAATAAATTTAGTCGTTATCACCTTCCACAACCGCATCCTCTGTTCACGATCATGTCTTCAATCTCATGATCCCCTTTGAAACGCAGGACTAAACTGAATCATCCAGACACAGGCATGTGCATGACAGCGGATATGGACTTGGTTCGGCGCCCGGCTCTTGGGGCATCCTGTGCTGGAGATATCACGGTGGTGACTGCCAGAGCTTTCAAGCAGATCAACACATGTTTCTGCCGTTTTGTTTCCACAGGAACTGTCCATCGGCAGCAATAAGGGAATTAGAGAAAAGAGATTAGATATGGGAGTGCGGCCAGGCCACGATCGATAGGTGGAGTCGTCTCTATATTGCAGACCAAAACTCACGATCTTTGCGGCTACTTGTGGTACGATTATGCATCCATCCAGGAAAGGATTTCTTTTATTCTTTTGCGGAGGAAAGGATTTCTATATAGGCATGCGTCTTGTCCCTTTATTGCGTACCTCTCTCCGTCTTTCAAAATAAACCTGAGTTTGAAGCGTAACCAATATGGAGTTCTTTTTTTACGTAACCACATGGAGTTCTGTTAGCATTAAATTCCTTTGTAGTAGAAGCCAGGAGACTATTTCCCTCTACGTCAATTAGGATTTGGACTTTCATGATGGGACTCTTCCGTTCCTTGCCTACGTTATGACTGAGGTTTTTTTTTTTTTGCCTAATCTGATTTAGAATCTCAACCGTAGATTAAACATAGCTTTAATATAGTCAAATCTCCACCGTTTCTTTTCTATCGTTTTAATAATATAATAGATAGATGATGTCTTTCATATACTTTGCATAAGGAGGCATTTTTAAAATATCAGTCAAGCGAGTACGCAAAAAGACTGGCCTCAACATTTCAGCAAAGCATTCAAATTCTTCATCATCATTCTTTTTAGTTGACTTAGGTGGAATGGGCATTGGTTTTTGAACCCACGGTTCTCTTTCTTTACCGTGTTTTCTAGCCACAAAGTCTTTTTTATCATACCTTTTATTCTTGGGTTGTGGGTTATCAAGATCAACAGGTGGTTCTATCTCAACATCTTTGTCTAGTTCTTTATTATTATTAGGTTGAGAGTCTTCATGAACATCAGCATTATCTTTTTCATTATCACTAGGTGAATGTTCATTACCAGACTGAGTTTCAGCATCAGAGATAGAAGTTTCATTATCATTATCAGGAGGTTTCTCTACTTTAGGTTCACTAGGAGCATGCATAGTTCTATCATTTTTCTTCCTCTTTTTCTTTTTAGAAGAACTAGGTGCACTAGTGTTAGCTCTTTGTGAATCATGTTCAATTCTTTTTGGGTGTCCCTCAGGATAAAGTGGTTCCTGAGTCATTTTACCTACTCTAGTTGCAACTCTAACAGCAAAGTCATGCATATTATTATTCATTTCATCAAGCAATTCTCTTTGTGATTTAGCAACTTGTTCTAACTGAGTTTGTACCATAGAAGCATGCTTTCCAACACCTCTCACATCATTCAAGCTAAATAACAAGTCACTCAAGCGAGCAATCATATCAAAATTGTATTTCAATTGTTTCATAACATTTGCATTGAAGTGATCATGTTTTCTAATATAGTTTTCAAACTCATAAAGGCATTGGCTAGGATGCATATTGTGAGGATTGTCATTATCATTGAACTTCATAAGTGAATTTACCTCTACCACCTTAGGCAGTGGTGGTGTATTAAGCCCATGTATTTCTTTAATAGGAGGTAAATTTTTAACATCCTCAGCTTTAATACCTTTTTTCTTCATAGATTTCTTTGCCTCTTGCATATCTTCAGGACTGAGATATAATATACCCCTCTTCTTCGGAGTGGGTTTAGGCGGTGGTTCAGGAAGAGTCCAATCATCATAATTTTTTAATATATTATTCAATAATGCTTCAGCTTGCCCAACAGTGCGTTCCCTGAAAACACAACCAGCACAACTATCTAGGAAATCCCTAGAAGCATCGGTTAGTCCATTATGGAAGATATCAAGTATTTCATTTTTCTTAAGAGGATGATCAGGCAAAGCATTAAGTAACTGGCAAAGCCTCCCCCAAGCTTGTGGGAGACTCTCTTCTTTAATTTGCACAAAGTTAAATATTTCTTGCAAGGCAGCTTGTTTCTTATGAGCAGGGAAATATTTTTCAGAGAAGTAATAGATCATATCCTGGGGACTACGCACACAACCAGGAGCAAGAGCATTGTACCAAGTTTTAGCATCACCCTTTAATGAGAACGGAAAAAATTTGAGAATAAAGTAATAGCAAGTTTTCTCATCATGAGTAAAAAGGGTGGCTATGTCATTCAACTTAGTAAGATGTGCCACAACAGTTTCAGTTTCATAACCATGGAAAGGATCAGATTCAACCAAAGTAATTAACTCTGGGTCGACAGAGAATTCATAATCCTTATCGTCAATAAAGATAGGTGAAGTGGCAAACTTAGGATCATATTGCATTCTAGCATTCAGAGATTTTTCTTTATACTTGCATAATAATTTCTCTAGATCATCTCTATCCTTACAAGCAAGAATATCTCTAGTTGTCTCCTCATTCATAACATAAACTTCCGGTACCTTAGGCAATTCATATCTAGGAAGGCTAGTTCTAGCAGGTGATTCAGGAGTTTCAGTTCCAAGCTCATCATCAGATTCAACAACGTCATGTTGTATTACTCTAGCAATTTGTTTATCAAGAAATTCACCAAGTTGCACATCATCATTATCAAGCAAGGTACTAGTATCATCATAAGCATTATCCATAGCAGAAGTAGCAATAACTTGCGACATATCCAAATTAATAGCATGTGGTGGTGTTGCAAGTTCACTTATAACAGAAGGTGAATCTAAAGCAGAACTGGATGGCAGTTTCTTATCTCCCCTCCTCTTTGAGGGAAAAATCTTACTCTTAGCATCCTTCAGATTCTTCATAGTGATAATATGATAATAATCCCAAGTGACTCAACAAATATAGCTATGCTCCCCGGCAACGGCGCCAGAAAAAGAACTTTATAACCCATAAGTATGGGGGGTCGCAACAGTTTTCGAGGGTAGAGTATTCGACCCAAATTTATAGATTCGACACAAGGGGAGCCAAAGAATATTTGAAGGTATTAGCAGCTGAGTTGTCAATTCAACCACACCTGGAGATTAATTATCTACAGCAAAGTGATCAGTAGCAAAGTAGTATGATAGTTTTGATAATAGTAGCAGTAGAAATGGTAACGGTAACAGTGATAGCAGTAGTTTTGTAACAAGTGCAACAGTAACGATAGCAGTAGTAACTTAGCAAGAACAATATAAGATAAATTCGTAGGCATTGGATCGGTGACTTGTTGGATGATATTCATCATGAGACAGTTATAACCTAGGGCGATACGGCACTAGCTCTAGTTCATTAATATAATGTAGGCATGCATTCCGTAAATTGTCATACGTGCTTATGGAAAGAATTTGCATGACATCTTTTGTCCTACCCTCCCGTGGCATCAGGGTCCTATTGGAAACTAAGGGATATTAAGGCCTCCTTTTAATAGAGAACCGGAACAAAGCATTAACACACGGTGAATACATGAACTCCTCAAACTACGGTCATCACCGGGAGTGGTCCCGACTATTGTCACCCCGGGGTTGCCGGATCATAACACGTAGTACGTGACTATAACTTGCAAGATCGGATTTAGAACATGGATATAATGGTGATAACATAAATGGTTCAGATCTGAAATCATGGCACCCGGGCCCGAAGTGACAAGCATTAAGCATGGCAAAGTCATAGCAACATCAATCTTAGAACATAGTGGATACTAGGGATCAAGCCCTAACAAAATTAACTCGATTACATGATGAATCTCATCCAACTTCTCACCGACCAGCGAGCCTACGAAGGAATTACTCACTCCCGGTGGGGAGCATCATGGAATTGGCGATGGAGAAGGGTTGGTGATGATGAAGAACGAAGATCCCCCTCTCCGGAGCCCCAAATGGACTCCAGATCTGGCCTCCCGATGAAGAACAGGAGGTGACGGCGGCTCCGTCTCGTGGATCGCGATAATTCTTTCTCCTTGATTTTTTTCTGGAAAAATAGGATTTTATAGCGTCGGTTTCAGGGTCTGCGGGGCCATCAGGTGGGGATAACCCACCTGGGCATGCCAGGAGAGGGGGCGCGCCCTGGTGGGATGTGCCCACCTAGGTGCTCCTCTCCGGTAGGTCTTGGCTCCAGAAATTCTTGTTTATTGTATAAAAATTCCTCGCAAAGTTTCGTTCCATTCCGAGAACTTTTATTTCTGCACAAAAACAACGCCATGGTAGTTCTGCTGAAAACAGCGTCAGTCCGGGGTTAGTTTCACTCAAATCATGCAAATTCAAGTCCAAAACAAGAGGAAAAGCGTTAGGAAAAGTAGATACGTTGGAGAGCTATCATGCTCTAACCTAATTAACATCTACTTAGTTACCTAACCTAGTTAGTTAACCAAATTAACCTAAATTAACATCTACTTAGTTACTTAACCTAATTAACATATACTTAGTTACCTAACCTACTTCCCTAACTATAAACATCTAATTAACAGTACCAATACTGCCCTAACCTAATTAACATCTACTTAGTTACCGAACCTAGTTAGTTAACCAAACATCTAAAAACAACTAATTAACCTAGTTAGTAAACCAAACTAACCTAGCTAGTTCACTTAGTTACCTAACCTAGTTAGTTTACCTAAATTAACCTAGCAAGATCACTTAGTTCACTTAGTTAACCTAATGAACTAAAGTCACCTAAGTTAATTAACCTAGAGGGAGGGGTGGGGCTTACAGAGAGGAGGGACGACGAGGGAGCAGGGGCGGCGAGGAGCGACAAGGGAGCAGGGGCTCCGATGACGGCGACAGCAGCTCTGGCGGCGATGGGGAAGGGGCGACGAGGGATTAGGGGCGGCGAGGAGCGGACGAGGGTGGCTCCGGTGGCGGCGATGGCGGCGACAGAGGCAGGGCGACGAGGGAGCAGGGGCGGCGAGGGAGAGGTTGGGGTCTGGCGAGAAGAATGGGGAATTGGGGGAAGGAGGGACGCCCGTGCAGTGGCAAGTCAAACTTAGTAGTAGCGCTTTTGCAGGAACGCGCTATTGCTATAGATAAGTTAGCTATAGCGCGTGTTGGAAAAACGCGCTATAGGCTTTCGTAAAAACACGCTACTGCTAAGGCTTTCATTTTTTTTTCTTTTTCTTTAATTTTCCTCTTATTTTTTCCTTTCATTTTTTCTTTTCTTTTCCTTTTGTTACTTGCAGCACTGTCGCCTTAAAACGCGTTGCTACTATACCAAGCCTGGCATCCACGGTTCTGGTCGTCATAGTAGCAGCGCGTTTTATGGGTGAAGCGCTACTGCTATCTTTGTAGTAGTAGCGTTCTGTTTAGTTCCGCACTACTGCTACGTAGCAGTAGCGCTTTGCTTTATCAAGCGCTACTGATAAGTCTCTGTGTATAAGCTTTTTCCTAGTAGCGCTAGAAGCATCGCCAGAACGGGGTTTTGGCGGGGATGACCTTATTCCATCTTCAAGATGCCGCCGCCTTATCTTCTTGAGCATGGCAGAAACCCTAACGAAACTCATAGAAACACCTAAAAACAGAGCCCTCCTACCGGCAAGTGTCGGGATCCACCGCGCCTCCATGGTCCAAGGACCATAGGAGACTAGGCGGACCGGCGGCGGCGCCGGCAAGAGGCAGAAAAACCGTAGATGAGAGTTCTCGCGAATTTATATTGGGAAGGATACATTTCATATCCGAATGTGGCCGACCAAACATGGAACCTGATTACGTTTTTGCGCAAAAGGACCCAGATCTATTATAAAAGTTCATAGGAAATACAAAGCACCCTAAACATAATCAAAATTTCATTGAGAACCCTACACCACCAAATGACCACTACCTCTGCCAGTATGAGCCACCGACGCACCGTTGTCGCCGCTCCACTATTGAAGCCGACATGAACTTATCGATGATAAGGAGGAAGTCTTCATGCGGGTGCCCCTAAGGATCAGCGCCCGATAGCCGCAGTCGTCGCCATTGACCCCTCTTGACATATCTTCCTAGAACAATAGTTGCGTTCTGAAAAAAGAGAGAGAAGGAAACTACATACCTTAGCTAGCTAGAGCATAGTGTCGTTGATAAAGATGTGTCAGGATATGAACTGCTCAATACATGTATGTAGCCAAGTATGCTGATATACGCATATGTGTGGCCAAATATACAACTCTATTAAAGGGAACAATTTTGCTAAAGCTCATCTAGATGTGCTCTAAGTAATGCACATCTAAGTCATATGTCATTGATTTTATACTAAGATTCGTGCAATCATTTCTTTTATCTTTTATCTTAGTCTTTTTAATTTGATTGAGTTACTTAGATGTGCAATAATTAGGGCACATCTAGATATGCCCTAGACACACCCCGGAACCACATATCAAATTTATGTTTTAGACATAAGAATGTAATAGCCATGCCACGCCTGGCGGCACACCGTCTTCTGAAACATTATGTGAGAAATCATGTTTGCTGTGATGTTAAAGTAAAGATCGATTTTGCAAGCTGACTCATACGTCTCCATCGTATCTATAATTTTTAATTGTTTCATGCCAATATTATACAAGTTTTACATACTTTTGGCAACTTTTTATATGATTTATTGGACTAACCTATTGATCCGCTGCCAAGTGCCAGTTCCTGTTTTTGCATGTTTTTTGTATCGTAGAGTATCCATATCAAACGAAGTCCAAATGCAATAAAATTTCACGGAGAATTATTTTGGAATATATGTGATTTTCGGGAGTTGGAATCACCGCAAACGGAGGCCCGTGGTGGGCACAACCCACCAGGGCGCACCAGAGGAGCCAGGCGTGGCATGGTGGGTTGTGCCCACCTCGTACATCGGTTGGACCTCTACTTCGGGCGCAAGGAAGCTTATATCTGGAAAAAAATCGTGTTAAAATCTCAGCGCAATCGGAGTTACGGATCTCTAGGAATATAAGAATCGGTTTTCGGCCAGATCTGGGGAACGCGAAACAGAAGAGAACAAAGAGGGAGATCCAATCTTGGAGGGGCTCCCGCCCCTCCGCCGCCATGGAGACCAAGGACCAGAGGGGGAGCTCTCCTCCCCATCTAGGGGGGAGGCCAAGGATGAAGAAGAAGTGGGGGGGCTCTCTCCCCCTCGCTTCCGGTGGCGCGGGAGTGCCACCGGGGCAACGATCAGGACGGCGATCTACATCAAGAATCTTGCTACCGTCAGCACCAACTTTCTCCCCCTCTATGCAGCAGTGTAAACCTCTTCCCCCCGCTGTAATCTCTACTTAAACATGGTGCTCAACTCCATATATTATTTCCCAATTATCTATGGTTATCGTATGATGTTTGAGTAGATCCGTTTTGTCTTGTGGGTTAATCGTGATCTTGGTTGGTATGATTGTATATTTTATTTATGGTGCTGTCCTGCGGTGCCCTACGTCTCGCGCAAACATGAGGGGCCCCCGCTGTAGGGTGTTGCAATATGTTCATGATTTTCTTACGGTGGGTTGCGAGAGTGACATAAACTTAAACCCGAGTAGGTGGGTTATGGCGTATGGGAGTAAAAATGACTTGATACTTAATGCAATGGTTGGGTTTCATGACCTTAATGATCTTTAGTAGTTGCGGATGCTTGCTAGAGTTCCAATCATAAGTGCATGTGATCCAAGTAGAGAAAGTATGTTAGCTCATGCCTCTCCCTCATATAAAGTTGCAACAATGATTACCGGTACTTGTTATCGATTGCCTAGGGACAAATAACTTTCTTGTTGATACAAACCCTTTTACTAAACACCTAACTTTTATTATCTTGCAAAGTACTTCTAGTTTTATTCTTGCAAAGTAGTTCTAGCATCACTCCTAACTAGTTTCATACTTGTTTTCGGTAAAGCTAACGTCAAGTGTGCGCAGAGTTGTATCGGTGGTCGGTAGAACTTGAGGGAATATTTGTTCTGCCTTTAGCTCCTCGTTGGGTTCGACACTCCTATTTATCGAAGAAGGCTACAAACGATCCCCTATACTTGTGGGTTATCAAGACCTTTTTCTGGCGCCTTTGCCGGGGAGCAATAGCATGGGGTGAATATTCTCATGTGTGCTTGTTTGCTTTATCACTAAGTAATTTTTATTTTGTGCTCTTGTTTTGTATCTCTAGTTATGGGTAGGAAACGCAAAATACCAAAAAAATTAGTTGTACCTAGTAAACCAATGGTTGAAGAACCACCCAAAATATATCATACTACTGAAGCTTTCTACTTGGATCATCTTCGATCCATTTGTGCTCGTGCTGAAAACCCTACTAGCTTAGTTGAGGTAAAATCATTAGATGAGCACGCTTGTTTTGTGCGACATCGTTTATCTGAAAAAGGGAAACTTTTACAGCATCAAATTAATACTATGCAATGCTATGCTTGGAATTTATGTGAATTATATGATGTTACTTGTTGTTATGAAGACCCTAAGAAACACCTTCCCTACCAATGTGAGTTTATTAATAATGGAATCGTATCTTCTTATGCCAAAGGTGATTATAATTACTTTGATATCGAACAAATTGAAGATTTTTGTTGCTTTTAAGGGTCCTTATGAAATTGCTTCTTTGATTGAAAAGTATGATGCTACTCTTTACAAATATGAAAATTTTGTTGTACTTAAATATTGTTATGATAATTATACTTCTAATGCCTATGCTAAACCATATATTGAGTACTCCTCCGCTGTCCAAGAAGAGACTAATATTTCGCAGGAGTCTATGGAAGAAGAAATTGATGAAACTATGAGCTCATTGGATGAAAAAGATAAGGAGGAGAGCAAAGAACAAACGGAGGAAGAATGGATTAGCTACCCGTGCCCACCTTCTAATGAGAGTAACCCTTCAACTCATACATTATTTAATGCCCCTTCGTTCTTACCGAAGGATGATTGCTATGATAATTGCTGTGATCCCGTTGATTCATTATAAATATCTATTTTTGATGAACTTGATGCTTGCTATGCTTGTGGCCAAGATGCCAATATGAATGATGCTTATGGAGATGAACTTGAAATTGTTCCTTATGTTAATCATGAAATTGTTGCTATTGCACCCACACATGATAGTCCTATTATCTTTTTGAATTCTCCAAACTACACTATATCGAAGAAGTTTGCACTTATTAAGGATTATATTGATGGGTTGCCTTTTACCGTTGCACATGATGATTTTGATGAATATAATATGCACGTGCTTGCTGCTCCTACTTGCGATTATTATGAGAGAGGAACTACATCTCTGCCTCTTTATGTTTCCGACACGATAAAATTGCAAGAAATTGCTTATACTATGCATTGGCCTTTACTTGATGTGCATGAATTGTTCTTGTATGACATGCCGATGCATAGGAAGAGAGTTAGACTTCGTCATTGCATGATATATGTTGTTGTGCTCATTACTAAATGCCAAATCATTGTTAATTAAAATTGGCTTTGATATACCTTGGGATCTGGGTGGATCCATTACTTAAGCACTTTATGCCTAGCTTAATGGCTTTAAAGAAAGCGCTGCCAGGGAGACAACCCGGAAGTTTTAGAGAGTCATTTATTTCTGTTGACTGCTTTTATATAGTTTAAAAACAAAAAATATAGAGGGGAACTTAAAAACTTTTTCACAAAAGAGAAGCGATTGGAAGTTATGCATTGGAGAAGTGAGGGTCGGCCTTGAACACTTGTGTTCATGCTCACGGAAACAATGTAGAATTTTTCATGAATATTCTCACAAAAATAGGATGTTTAGATTGCTTGTTGGTTTGTCGGTGTAAAACAGAAACTTTGGCTATAGTGCTCGATTTTATATTTTTTACTGGAACATCAAATGGTTCTGAAACTTTTTGCACTGTCTTTCTATACAAATTTTTTATTTTTCCTAATTGTTTCAGAATTTTTGGAGTACCAGAGGTATGGTGAATGTTCAGATTACTACAAACTGTCCTGTTTAAGACATATTCTGTTTTTGATGCATTGTTTTGCTCGTTTTGATGAAACTATCGATTTTTTTCGGTAGTATAAACTATGGAAAAGTTATATTAAAGTAGCTACAATGCTAAAACAAAATATGAATTGGTTTGAAACAGTACTTAGAGTAGTGATTTGCTTTATTATTCTAACGGATCTTACCGAGTTTTCTGTTGAGTTTTGTGTGGATGAAGTGATCAAAGATCGAGGAGGTCTCGATGTGAGGAGAAGGAGGAGAGTCAAGAGCTCAAGCTTGGGGATTCCCAAAGCACCCCAAGTAAATATTCAAGGAGACTCAAGCGTCTAAGCTTGGGGATGCCCCGGAAGGCATCCCATCTTTCTTCAACAAGTATGAGTATGTTTTCGGTTTTGTTTCGTTCATGTGATATGTGCAATCTTGGAGCGTCTTTTGTGTTTATTTTTCATTTTTATTTTATGCACCATGCTGGTATGATATAGTCCATGGTTGATTTATAGAATGCTCATTGCACTTCACTTATATCTTTTTATTATGACCTTGTAGAATGCTTCATGTGCTTCACTTATATCATTTGAAGATTGGATTGCCTGTTTCTCTTCACATAGAAAATCATTATTTGAAGGATGCTCTTTTGCTTCACTTATATTTACTAGAGCATGTTCTTTTGTAGAAATAATTAAACTCTCATGCTTCACTTAGATCTATTTAGAGAGTCACTGAATATGATATGTTTGATTCCTTGCAATAGTTTTGCGATGTAGAGAAGATAATATGTGGGAGGTACTAGTAAATGGTTGTGTTTAGTAAGAATATTGGTGCTAAGGTTTATGATTCCTGAAGCATGCACGTATAGTCTCTCGTTATGCTATGAAGTTGGAGCATGATTTATTATTGATTGTCTTCCTTATGAGTGGCGGTCGGGGACGAGCGATGGTCTTTTCTACCAATCTATCCCCCTAGGGGCATGCGTAGTAGTACTTTGCTTCGAGGGCTAATAAACTTTTGCAATAAGTATATGAGTTCTTTATGACTAATGTGAGTCCATGGATTATACGCACTCTTACCTTTCCACAGATTGCTAGCCTCTACGGTACCGTGCATTGCCCTTTCTCACATCGAGATGTAGTGCAAACTTCGCAGGTGCATCCAAACCCCGTGATATGATACGCTCTATCACACATAAGCCTTATTATATCTTCCTCAAAACAGCCACCATACCTACCTATTATGGCTTTTCCATGGCCATTCCGAGATATATTGCCATGCAACTTCCACCGCTTCCGTTTGATGACTTGAGCATTCATTGTCATATTGCTTTATATGATCATATAGCTGACATATATAGTAGTTGTGGCTCAGCCAGCGTTCATCATTTTTCATACATGTTACGCTAGATCATTGCACATCCTGGTACATGGCAGAGGCATTCATATAGAGTCATACTTTGTCATAGGTATCGAGTTGTAATTTTTATTTCTTTTGAGTTATAAGTAAATAGAAGTGTGATGATCATCATTATTCATTTTTAGAGCAGTGCCCTAGTGAGGAAAGGATGATGGAGACTATGATTCCACCACAAGTCGGGATGAGACTCCGGACAATGAGAGAAAAAAAGAAAAAAAAAGAAAAAAAAAGGAAAAAAGAAAAAAGAAAAAAAGAAAAAAAAGAAAAAATAAACAAAGAGAGAAGGGGCATTGTTAGTATCCTTTACCACACTTGTGCTTCAAAGTAGCACCATGTTTTTCATATGGAGAGTCTCCTATGTTGTCACTTTCATATACTAGTGGGAATTTTTCATTATAGGATTAGATGCACACCCACTTAGTTTTCATAATGAGCTTTCATACACTTATAGCTCTTAGTGCATTCGTTGCATGGCAATCCCTACTCCTCGCATTGATATCGATTGATGGGCATCTCCATAACCCGTTGGTTAGCCGCGTCGATGTGAGAATTTCTTACTTTTTTGTCTTCTCTATATTTACCCCTATCATCATACTCTATTCCACCTATAGTGCCATATCCATGGCTTGCACTCATGTATTGCGTGAGGGTTGAAAAAGCTGAAGCGCGTTAAAAAGTATGAACCAATTGCTCGGCTTATCATCGGGGTTGTGCATGATAAATACTTTGTGTTAAGAAGACAGAGCATGACAAGACTCACTACAAAAAAAAGACACATCCGGGACATTTTGGGCCGAACGAAATTTTTTCTGTCATACTTATGACACTTCTATGACAATAATTGTGACAAAACACGGTATCATCATAGATGTGGTGGGGTCCTACTTCTATGACAAAAAATCATGACAGAAAATGGGCTTTTCGTCCTGGGCGGGCTGGAGACGCAGCTGCATGACATAATTTGGGCCGTCCTTGATGGAAAAAACCGTGGTAGAAGCGAGGGCGAGGCAAATATCGGGGTGTTCCCGGTTACGGTGGGTGGTCGAGGCCGAGCGATGCACGTTTCTCTCATACACGCACGCGCGTGGGTGCGAGGCGTTGGGCTCTAACTGAACCCGAGCGAGGCGTTGGGCTCTAACTGAACCCGAGCGATTGCACTCCAGGCTACGCGTTACTGAACCCGAGCGATCGATCGATGGCTGTTAACTGAACCCGATCGAGCGATTTCTTCGCTACTGCTGCTAACTGAAGCCGATCGATGCTGCCTCTCGATGAACAGTGAGCATTGCTAGGGGGGTTTGGATGAATAGCTCCCGATGGGGGTGGATGAACAGGACCCCGTGGTGTTGCCTCTGGATGAACAGGACCCCGATTGATCGAGCCGGTTGGGGTTGCATGAACAGGACCCCGTGGAGGGCAGGATGAACAGGACCACCCCGTGGAGGGCAGGATGAACAGTAGACGGTGGAGGGCTGGATGAACAGTAGCCCGTGGAGGGGTGATTGAACAGGAGCCCGTGGAGTGGGCTGGTTGAACAGTAGCCAGTGGAGTAGCGCGCAGTGGAGGCTGGATGAACAGTTGCTCGTGGATGAACAGTCGCAGGTGGAGGCTGGAGGAGGTCGACGGTGGATGAACAGTAGCCCGTGGAGGCTGGAGGGGGTCGACGGTGGAGATGAACAGTATCCCGTGGAGTCCCGTTTTGCGGCACGCCACACCCCTCCCGATGAACAGGACCCCCGTTTCGACCGTAGCACTCCAACACAAGTCCGTTTCCTCTGTTTTGCGGTACGCCACACCCCTCCCGATCAACAGGACCCCCATTTCGACCGTAGGAGGTCCGTTTCCTCCGTTTTGTGGTACGCCGGACCCCTCCCGATGAACAGGATCCCGTTTCAAACGTGATCGGTTGAACACAAGGCCGTTTCCTCCGTTCTGCGGTACGCCAGGCCTCGTTTCCATCGGATGTTCCGTCCAAGCCCTCCCGATGAACACAACGACGCATTCCGTTCCAACCCAGCCGGTTAGCTCCCCATGAACACGACGACGACGTTGTTTCTCCGTTCAGACCCAGCCATGTACACGAGCTCTGGCCGTACGTACGCTTGAGTAGGCGTTCGAGACCCCGCTCGTATGTACGTACGTGGCCATATTTACTTTCTTGCACCCTGGCCGGTGTACGTACGTGTACATGCTACGTGCGCGCCTCTTCTATGACACGTGCGCGCCTCTACATCGAGCAGTATGTACGTACACGTTCGCGACCAGAATGACAACGCTACATACGCTTCGACCAGGTGGATCCCAACTATCAGGCACTTCCTTGCGTGCGAAGATGTAGCTGGTGGGTCCCAGCAGTCAGGGTGGCGAATCGTTTTTTTTCGGACGGACTTCCTTGCATGCGAAGATGTAGCTGGTGGGTCCCAGCAGTCAGGGGGAAATGTTTTTTTCACAAAATACGATGGCCCGTCCGGTAGGTCCCCGCTGTCAGGTGGAGGAATAATGATTTTGCGCGTAATAAGGAGGCACTTCCTTGCTGCGGCCGTGGACCCAGCTGTCAGCCTCTCCACGTACAGTCCACGTCCGATGGAAGCCGTTCCTTGACCACGTTGACCACGCCGCGCCGAGAGCACCAGGGCGGTGGATGACGGCGAGGCCTAGGAAGGGGATGACGCGGAGCCGGGGAAGACGTGGCAATGGATGCCCACGCGTAGTGGAGTACGAGGGTTCACTTGTTCGCTGCGGTGTGAGGCTGCCGTCACCGCAGAATAACAGGGGGTGTGGGTGAGTAGAGGGATAGCCTGGCCAGCGGTGGGAATAGTAGGGGGCGGTGAGGCCTCCGCGGCAGCACAGCCGGCCACGGGAGGCAGGAGCATGCGGCACGACCAGCGCTGCTTTGGGCGGCTGGAGCAGGAAGACCAGAGGTTGAAGAAGCACTACGGCCGTTCGATGGACATCGTACGGTCACTGGAGCTAGAATCGTTCATATTGACTAAGTTGACAAAGCACTCCGTCCCCGTCAACTTAGTAGGTCCACAAGTCAGCCTCCCACCAAGGTGGGTCCCAACCAGCAGGGGAGTATTCATTTTTTTGTGCGTAATAAGGAGGTACTTCCGATGGGTCCGAGCTGACAGCGGGGGGAAGATTTTTTTCGCGAAATACGGTGGCCCGTCCGGTGGGTCCCAGCAGTCAAGGGGGAAACGTTTTTTTCGCCAAATACTGTGGCCCGTCCGGTGGGTCCCTGCTATCAGGTGGAGGAATAATTATTTTCCGCGTAATAAGGAGGCACTTCCTTGCGGCTACCATGGACCCAGCTTTCAGCCTCTCTACGACAGGACTCTTCCGATGGAAGTCGTTCCTTGACCACGTTGACCACGCCGCGCCGAGAGCACTAGGGCGGTGGACGACGGAGAGTCCTAGGAAGGGGACGACGCGGAGCCGGGGAAGACGCGGCAGTGGATGCCCACGCGGAGAGGAGTACGAGGGTTCACTGGTTCGGCTACGGTGTGAGGCTGTCGTCGCCGCAGAATAACAGGGGATGTGGGTGAGTAGAGGGATGCCCTGGCTAGCGGTGGGAGTAGTAGGGGGCGGCGAGGCCTGAACGGGAGGCGGGAGCAGGCGGTCCCGCCGGCGCTGGATTTGGCGGCTGTAGCAAGAAGATCAGAGATTGAAAAAACACGACGGTCGTTGGATTGACATCCAACAGTTACGTCTGCTAGAATCGTTTGTTGACGTATATAATAACTAAAAAAACTTTCATACGCGTCAACTTAATAGGCCCATAAGTCAGACCATTCCCTCTCTTTTTAATAATTTATATATAGCTCATTGCGACTTATTATGCAATTTATTGCAGTCCTTTTTTTTGGTTGGCCAGGGCCAATTTCGCATATTTCTGTGGGTTCCAAACTATTTTTAATACCGAAATGTCGAGCCAGATTTAAAGTACTTTGAAGATATATTTAAATTAGGTTAATGCCCAGTGAAATAGGAACCTGAAAATGTGAAAAAATTCAGAAATTATAAAGTAATTGCCAATTTGTCATCTGTTTTTATATTTACAACCAATTTCATATTACTTTCAAGATTTGCAGGCGTCTTGAAAGAGTTGCAGCCCATCAGGGCGTAGAAAAATAAATAGGCCTTGATTGGGTATTCTTCAGAAAAAATAAACTGGGCTCATTTTCACAAAAAAAATAGCTGGGCTGGTCACATGGTGAACATAAAATATAAGCCTGGCTAGACGGGCCACAGCCCAGTTCAAACCCTGCTCCGTCTCAACAATAACAAAAAAAAATACTGCTCGAGCAGCTACGCCCCAGGTGTCAGCCGATCTTGTGTTGTTCTCTTGTCTATTGACTATATACGCTCACAATGTCGTGGGTCCCAGATGTCAGGAAAACACTAGGAGGAAGCATTTTATTTTTTCATACGCTGACATGGTGGGCCCGTACTGTCATCCTCTCCACGTACTTCTGCCGATTTCTGTTGTTTGTTGACCATGTTGACATCGTGAGAGGGCGGCGCCGCGGCGAGCGCACCAAAGCGCGCGGAGGACGACAGCGAGGCCTCGGACATCAGCGTTAACGACTTAGGAGACGGTGGGGCGGCGATGCGTGCACTGAGGCACAGCCAGCCGTGGGAGGCGGAAGCAGGCGGCCCCGCCGGCGCTGGTTTGGTTTTGGCGGCTGGAGGAAGACAGGACTGAAGAAACACGACAGACTATAAAAGCAGCAGGAGTACTTAACAACCTTAACTGAAACCAGCAGGGGCACTTAACAACCATAGCTGAAAGCAGTATGAGTACTTATACAGGTTCAACCGTACAAAGCACGCCTCGAACAGTGCTACTTTGCCTAAAGTTAACCAAGGGTGAGGCCGCCAAGCCCCAGGACAAGGCCCAGGCGCCACCCCGCGCATCCACAACCTTCTGAAAGCGGCTTCATCTCGCAATGTGGTCAATAAACAGGATATTCGCTTTAGAGGCATGGAAAAGCAGGAACATAATCTTCTGTCCTATTCTCCAAGATGGACGGGCCTTCATTATTTGAGACCGCCCATGAATAAGTATCTTTTCACCTCCAAGGGGAATGGAGTAGGTCGACATAAACATCATGTTGTGACCAAGCGCAAGTCTGACCCGACCATGGTCAGGCATCTGTATAGGAACAATAGAACTGGGCAGTTTCTGTTTCAAGAAGATCACAACTGTAAAACTGTGTATAAGCAATAGTTTATGAACAACATATACAACAGAAAACAGCTCGTACCATAAGTTTCTCGACACAGTTGGACCTGTTCAATGAGTGCAGCAGTGGCACACATATCCCACATGGCCTTCCACCATTGAAACGCCCCACAAGGACCTCAAGACGATCAATAAAGTGTAGGAACTTGTGGATGTCGTCCCAGTCAACTTCAGTGCCATCAGTAACAGCCGAGTTGTTACAGAATAACAAACGAGCAGCCTGCTTAACTCTGAAAAAACCTACACGTGCCACCAATTAAAAGAAAATATTAGTTAGAAGTAGCATCTTCGTGAGAGATTCGTTGTTACTTATAAAGTTAAATTGTGATTAGTTCGACAGAATAGGTGGATTAAGAAGTAATCGAGGCAACAAGCAAGAACCAGATACAAAACTAACATGGATGAACAATTGGAACGACGTCGGGGTGGAAGATCGCAGTGAAGATGAGATCAGGTTCTGCTATTTCCATCAACATTCGTGCGCCAACTTTCAGTCCGCAAGACTTGAGAAAGTTTATCCAAGTTCAGCCATAAAAAAGTAGCGATCTTCTTGGTTCTTGAACCCAACTCAGAACTTATATCCATGGTTTGTCTTCACTGTGACCAATAAACTGGTGTATTCAGTTATGGCAAGGCCGAGCATCTTGAGTACATGTGTTCTGGCAGAGCAAATAATGCACTGCAGGAAAAATAATATGAGAACACAAGTATTCCCTATCCAAATCTAGAAATAACTTCCTCCTTCACATCAGTGTTGACCATCGTACTGGTAGTACCTTTTATCCAAATATAGCAATCCAAATTTCCAAATTAGTCGACAGCATGTTCAAAAAAACCCCACCCTCCCGGATAGAATAGAGGATTCTAGGAACATACTGTGCGCATTTTAAAATCCTGTGTTAGGATGAGAAGGAACAAGTGTGGCGTCTCGCCGAGGGCGTAGAAACCTGTAGCGTCCTCGCACTTTGGGCACTGCAAATGAAACACACTAGATTCAGTAGGAAGAAAAATGCATCAACGGCGGCGGCTGCCATCCTAGGATTACCCGCGACCAAGGGACTTGGATTTATCGGGGATGGATGAATAATTTGTACCTGGTTCTCCATGAGAAAACCCTATCCAATCGCCGAGAGGGGGTTTTATCTGAACAAGCAGACGAGGGAGAAGGGGATTCAGGCCCAGTGAAATATTGCCGCTTCGTCCATCCAGCTTACTGCGAAAGCTGGAAAGGGGGGTTTGTGATTTGACGGCTCATTGGGATTACTGCGGTGCTACGACCGGGGTGTGTCTACCGTGCAGTTGTGCACTCTAATTTGTGCATATGGCACGTGGACCCCGTTGCCGGATGCCCCACATATCAGTGAAAGGAAGTAGAAAGACAGGAGTAACTAGTTACACAAAAATATATTTTTGACAGAGAGATACTCCCTCTGTAAAGAAATATACAAATCTTTTATATCACAACTTTATACATAAGAAAAATCAAGGGGAATATATATAACATATATAATTATAAAAACAGAGTTGTTTTTATCACAGTATAGACAAGTTGGTGATGATGGTGCGCCTGCCATCCTGCAATATAGGCCGTCTGATTTATATCTGACGGATAGGAAGGAAACTATGGCAATTTTGCAAAAAGGTACCCACACACCTCTCCACATTTGCAAATAAGGCCTTCCCTCGTTCATCCTTTTCTCTCACAAGATAAAATACTCATACAAATGCATCTTGATGTTACGTGCAACGCACGGGCATTATGGGGGTTCAGCTGAGAATATAGTACTCGGACAGGCTCACGGTTCTGGACTTTTGGCCGCAGGCCCACCCTGCATGTTTGGGGGCCCATGTGTTCTACCTCAGCGCTTTTCTTATTGCAAGCGATCGGTACGGTGCTGGTCTTAGATGTTGTCGCAAGGCGAATACACAAAATTGAATAAAGCACGTCAGCTATTGGAATGAAATCGAACGACAGTTCCTAACCAGCAATGAGAGTTGCAATTCTATCAATGATATACCATGTGATAAATAATACTATCGTATTACTTATACACACAGGACACTTGTTTCACCATGCCAGATTATTACATCAAAATCTCTCGTAGGATATATCAGTTCGGCAGTTGCGTGCTGCTACTGAAGAATTTCAAATTTGATTTGGACCAGCTCTTCTTGCGGAGAAAGTTCGATTTTGGGATCATCCCCTACCGCAAGATATGATTTAGATTTGAACCTTGACCATCCTTTAGCATCAATCATCATGCGACCATCCTTTGTACTTACGGTATATTGAGCAGGTTCATTCACACCAAGGCTGCGCATGGTAAGAGAAACTTGGCCGCGGTCGCCCGGATTGTTGAACGACTCCCTCGTTGCTCTAGGAATTCTCTGTTTGCAAACAAGAAGACATACCCAAACAGTTAGATCAACACAGTGAATCATGCGAAACAACATGGAAAGAAAAAAGAACGAAACACTTGGGCGGCCAATGCTTACCAAGAAGGTGGACATGTCGGTTTTTGTAAGGACTTTGGTATATGAAGTGCGAACTGCAGCCCAGTCTATTGCCGGTGCAACTGCTCGTTCGGTTGCCGCTGCACGAGTTGGAGCAGATGCAAGTGCAAGTGTTGGTGCAGGTGTCGAAGCCGCTGCTGCTGCCAGAGATGGTGCTGCTTGTAGAGCTGGTGCCGGTGTCGGAGCAAGTGCCGGTGTCGATGCCCGATCCTCCGGTAGATCAGCCTGATCCGCTGACGCGGTCGGTGCCCAATCCTCAGCTGGATCAGACAGAGTTGCTATCGCTGTCAGTGCTAGAGCAACTGTCGGTGCTCGATCCATTGCTGAAGGTGGTACCGATGTGCGAGATAGCGGCGATCGTGTCTGGTCTGCTATGATCAGCTTTCTAACTTGACTAGGCTTCGTGACCATGATCAAGTTTTTTTCTTCATTCCTTTTAAACGCGAGAAGGACTAATTGTCACGTTTTTGTTAAACCAAACTGCAGTTTATCATAGGGATTCAGCTTGTACTCAGACAACAGACTGATCCAATTTTTTCCAGTAATATAAGTGATGGACAGTGCCTTCATTACTGACACGACATAATAAGTGAAACCTGCAAAAATAGCCATCGTAGAGCAAACCAAACGGTTTATTCTGTGATGAATGTCACATGGCAAAATCTGCATCGTAAAATTGCAGGAAAAAAAAGAAAACATGACATTAAATCAATAATTAGATAGTAAATCAATAAGATTTACTTTATGTGACACGAGTGAATCTGTAGCGACCCGACCCGAATGGATCAAGTCTCTGTGCTTAAGTGTCATCCCTGGATCGGTATGCTGACACACACAGTACTCGAGGATTTATAACAGAGGTAAATCACATGTATAAAATAACGTAAATACTATTACCTCAATCCAAATAGCGGAAGTAATAAGGTTGTGGATTCCCATCAACACCAACGGCAAAGTTGAGTGTAGAAATCGTAACCCTAACGAATCACTTACTCGTCGTAAGATATCCTGCAACATGAAACGCTGCAGCCCGAAAATGGGTCAGCACATGGAATATGCTGGCAATTTCACACCATAGAGAAATGATGAACAAAGGCTATCACTACATGCATATATGGCTGGTGGAAAAGCTCTATGGTTATAATGTTTTTGCGAAAAGCCAATTTTTCCCTACTACAAAGGAATAAATTTTATTTAACTATCATGGTGGTTGTGAAGCATTGAGATGGTTGATAGCATCTCAATCCCAATTAAGTATCATCATTAACCCAACAATATTAATTAAAGTAACATGATGAGATCAACGGGATAATCCAAGAACTAGATACTCAAGATGTCCATAACCGGGGACACGGCTAATCATGATTAGTTTGTACACTCTGCAGAGGTTTGTGCACTTTTCCCCACAAGACTCGATCTCCTCCGTTGGATTACTCGCACTACATGGTGTTTGAGTAACGGATGACCGAGACACAGTCTTTCAGAAGTGTTTGCACCTTACGTATGGGTAGACAGTTACACCTACTTTCCCCTACATCTGCTAGTCTACCACTGTAAGAGTTCACACAACTTAATCAACTATGCTAGAGCCCATAATAGCTTGCGGCTGCACACGGAAGTTTCTAGCATGAATAATCTTATGATCCCTTTGAGCCTGGGTGGCGGTCCAAAAGAAAAACAGGCAATCCTGGAATACCCAGGTACCTCAATCCACCCAGATGTGAGTTTTAGTTGCCACCTTAAGTAAACCATTATTAACAATCTCACATCTGTCATGAATTTTCACTCAAACCCAATCCACGTCTACGAGCATAGCATGGCAATATAATAGCAACGTAGAAGTAACTCCCAAAGGTTTGATAATAAACAGGGCAATAGGTACTACCTCATCTACTTCCCAATACCCACAATTTAATTAGATCCTAATCATGCAATGTTTGAGGGTTGATCTAATGCAATAAAACTGGGTAGTAAAGAGGTATGATCAAAGTGTGAACTTGCCTGCAATGTTGATGAAGATGATTGCACTCAAAACTCTTGATAGATCTACTCGTCACACTCCGTCAATCTATCGTAAGCAAGCAAAAGTAACCACACATAAGCAATCACTCAAAAGATCGAGAAGAACGAAGAAGACACTTCGGCATCAAAACCAAGCACATAACTCTTGCAACATAAAAAAATTTCTAACAGTACCAAAATTATGTGAATTTGGCCTTATCAGAAAGTTTAGGTCAAGAGCTTCGCTTTGCAAAAAGAATCAACTCAAACGGAGTTACGGAACTTAAGTTATGAACAAAAGAAGTTTGAATACAAATCTGTTTGAATTCAAATTTTAAAACTTTCAAAAACATGTTTAAGTTTTTTTAATGGATAGAGGAAATCATAACGAAGACGTGGGCGTTGGTTTCGTTGGATTTGGACAAACGAGTAAAAAGATGTGGTTGTTTGAAAATCAGGGACTAATCCGTAAATAAAATAACTACAACTAGGTCCCTGGCGTAAATAACAGAAAAAGAAAAAGCTAAATAGCGAACGTTCGTTAACTAGTTCTAAACAGTGGACGTTCGCAGTTTAGTAAAACCTAAAAAAACAGATCTAGGTTTTCTTAATAAAACCAAAACGAATAAATAAATAAAAAAATAAACCGGGGCGGCTCACGGTTTATACCGGCTCGGGCAAATGAACCGGCGGCGGCGGCGGTTTCCGGCGAAGTGCAGCGGTGAGGCGGAGCAACGCGGCGGCGGCGGCTCGGGTCCGGCGGCTCCGGTCGTCGAGGAGGGCAACGGAGAGGTCGGGGAGGGGCGGCGCGTCGCGGCGAGGAGGATGGCGGCGTCGTCGGCGGTCCTCGGCGACGGGACGAAGCGCGGCGGCGGCGGCGGATCTCGTCGGGACGGGCTCTGGCGAGGGCGGCGGTTGCGGCGGAGAGAGAGAGAGAGGTCGGGGGGGTCCGGCTCCTTTTTAACGGCCCTCGGGTGCGGCGCCTTGCGCGAGGGGCTGGGGAAGTCCGGCCTCGGCACGTACGTCGAGGTCGGCGCGGCGGCGCGCCGTGCCGCGGCTGGAAACCGAGCGGAGCTCGGGGACGAGCGGCATGGACCGTTGGGCCGCAGCCTGGCTCGGGCGCTGGGCCGGCTCGGTCGGCAGAGAGTTTTTTGTTTTTAAAACAGAGAAAGAAATAATAAAAACAAAAGAAAATGAAAATATTATATAGGCATATAATATATCAAAATTTTCAGAAAAAGATTTCCTACAACATGAACATTTTTGTAGAGTCAAATAAAATCCACAAAAATTTTAATAAATCAAAGAGTGCTGCTGCCTTAATAAAATCCAATAAAAATCATTTTAAAATACCAAAATGATTTCAAATTTATTTTTCTCCAATTTTCTGATGTAGGGAATCATTTTACCCTAAATTTTGTATATTTTATTTTTGGAGAAAAATAATTTGAATAAAACTCAAATAACTCCAATTTTGGAAAATAATTTCAATGGGACTTTGAATTTGATCCTTTGAAACTCCCAACTCATATTTCATCTGTTTTGAAGAAGTCATTTTATCTTCTCTCGTGAAAATCATTGAGTTGCATAAAGTTTCAAAATTGGAAATATTCTCAAATGAAATTCAAATATTTTCAACACCCCTTTTCATTTAAATAAATGGAAGAAGTCATGTCATCTTCTCTCCAGGGTTTTGTGGTGAAAAGAATTTGAATTCATGGAGATCATAAAAGAAAAATGAAAGTTTGGGAAAGACCTTTTATTCCCTCTCATTTAACTTTCAAAAGATTTCGAATTCCACTCACTTTCAGCCAATCAATCAAACAATCAATCCAATCTATCTATTTATTATAACATTCCAAAATTTAGAATTTTGGGATGTTACAGAATCCTTACCAGGAAATCACTATGTTGAAGTACTAAACAGAAGATTGATCGTCCAACTACGGGTGCATGCAGGGGCCCCGCCTACTCCCACAAGCAGGACAATCCAAAGGTCGTGACAAATCGTATGGACCGAACATCCATGGGACTGGAAATCCTGGTGGGTGCGATAAACCCTGCAATGCATACAAATATTGGAGTGTAACCATAATTGATAAACCGTCCTCACAAAAAAGATGATCTGGATACTTCAAAATATACAGACTGAATTGAGTGGACATACATTAACATAGACCGTTCTCAGGACTGACCACACACCAAAAGCGGCAGTACTAATAAACAATACAGGGTTCACAAACAAAAATCAAGTACTCAACAATAGTACTTACTACAGACAAGCAAAGTTGCACTAATTCTTGCCACCGACTTACAGGATGAACCCCGCATAACTGACTAGGCCATGGACTTCGTGAGAGATGTCTACATGCACCATCACCATCTCGTCAACCTTGGAGAACCTAACAGAGTGGTCTTTCCACTCATAAACATGATGATGAAGACAGGCCGCATCAGATTTGTTGGGAAGCTTTACAAGAACCACACCCTTCGTAATCGAAGGCACAGCCAGGAAATTGTTGTGGTCAAGTACAGCCTCGAGAACACGCCTGACAACAATGCTACAGGAAAACACTAGTTCAGGACACGTGGCGACAAGGACACAACAGCTGGATAGTTTAGCAATAGAACTCATCCTCAGGTCTTCCAGTTCACACATCATGACTTTGAGAACTTCATCTCCACCGCGGACCTGGTTCTAATTCAAACAGAAACCATATTTTATTACTACATCCGTTCAGAAATATAAGATGATTTTTGATATTATACTCCATATATGACTACATATACGCACAGAAATGAGTGAACAAAGACACTAGAACATGTCTTCAAAGGCATGAGAGCAGAGGGATTACTTGCAATATCCATAACACAAGTTACTGAGGCAAATATACCCTCTTCAAAGTTAGCATTGATGTTCATAAAGTACTCCCTCCGTCCCAAAATTCTTGTCTTAGATTTGTCTAGATACGGATGTACCAAGTCACATTTTAGTATTAGATACATCCGTATCTAGACAAATCTAAGACAAGAAATTTGGGACAGAAGGAGTAGTTGAAAGTAATCTATAAGAAATCAGTGTCAACCTCTCGCATGTTTTGGTCAAAAGAGGAATTTAGTACCGTCATTTGGCACACAAAAATCACATGCAAGATCACCCAGAAAGTTGTACTCCTAGTACTAGTACTGCGTGTTAGATGAAAAAACACGATCAAGATCAAGAAAAAGATCGTCAAGAAGAGATATTACCTGGACTTGCTTAATGAGGGATCCCAGAGAGGGGGGCTTGGACAAGGTGATGGCTTTGAGCTTGTCTGCGGTAGTCTCGGCGGGGTGCTTGCGCTTCTTCGTACCATGAGACTCGACGGTTTTGGCCAGAGCCATAGACATCACTTCGGCCGGTGCTCCAGCGTCCATCAAGAAACTGTCAAATAGAAATAAAAGAAAAGAAACCATAATCACAAACCCAAAAGAAGAAAAGAGAGGGAGTTATAGGATCAGTCTCGGGGTTGCAAGACCGGGCCTTGGCCAGAATCAACACCATTGATGCGCTCACCTTTCCTTCTTTGGGAGAGAAGAACAATGGCAGAAGCAGGTCGGGGTTTTCTTGAAGAAATGAGGAACAAGATGAGGGAGAAGCGAGTTGGGTAGAGAGGAAGCTGAGAGAGAAGAGTGAAATGATGGTTGCTTCGTCCGTCCAACTTACTGCTGGAAAGGAGGGGGTTTTGCGATTTGACGGCTCATTGGGCATTACTGCGGCGCTTCGATCGGGGTAGTCTACCGTCACTCTACTACGGAGTAATTTAGTGCATGGCTGGTGGACCCCGATGCTGGCTGTCCCACACGTCGGCGAAAGTGAGTAATTTAGTGTATGGCTGGAGGAGGATCCGCACGGTAGAGCATGTCCACTGTTTTTCTGAAGAAAAAAATGATTACAGCAAGTGTTTCCACTCTTACGACGGAGGACTGTGAAACACGGCAGCCACTTGAACATACACAGTGCTCCTACTACTAGGCATGTGTAGTGGTTCATACGTCAGTACTACATAATCTTGTTGCTAGTGTAGTAAGATATGAGGACAACAAATGATGGTGTGCGCATGTCAACTATATGAACAGTAATGTAGTAACATAGCACCGCTTTCTCGACTGTCTGGTCGAGAATGAACGGTGAGATCAATGTTAAAAGAACTAGGTCTACAGCGCACAGAGAGTACGGTGCTACAGTACTCCATGAAACATGAACCATATGAAGCACGAATAGTGTAGGGTGTATGAAGGGTGCATGGGATGGGAGCAAAAATTCCCTTCTCGACCCACTTTTGGGTGTTTGGCAGAGTGCATGAACGGTGCATGAGTCCACACTAGTAGGTTAACACAAATACACGAAGAGGAAACAACTACTCACTTTTCGACTTATAAGTTGGTGACTTATTTGGAACCAAACAGGCCCTAAGTCATCTTACGTTGTGCACGGCGACCAAGGCGGAGAGGAAAACGAGAAAACTTAATGTCATTTTTCTAATTAATAGCATTGCATGCAATGAACTAACAACTGCATGTCATGTTTATTAGTCTCAAGTCATTGAAAGCATGCAGAGCCCACGTCTCTTATTGGTTGATATGTCACAAAACAAGAAACGGGGAGGGAGTTAATATAATGTACCGTGCCTAAGTGTTTTGGGATTATTTGGTTTTCGTAAGGTGACTTACACACCTAGACAGAGGAGTATATTGAGATGAGAATGCAACCAAACACACCCACACGCTTTGTGCTACAGTGACTAATCTGCACCGTCTGAGTTTGATCCAACGGTCATGTTGCGCCGAGACATGGGCATGCCCATGCAGAGGGTGCCTAAACACCACCGAAAGTCCCTCTGCTTCTCGAGGCACACGACGTTGGTGATGCAGGGGGCGAAACGGATGAAAGGCAATGCAATCTACGGGAAGGCGGAGGGAGCCAGCCGAGGAGCAGGGAATCTTTTGGTTTTCACCATGGTAAAACACCAGTTGACGACTTCTCACATTAGGGAGCAGTGGGTTTTACAGGCGGAGTCATCATGACTAATTGCTGCCGCGCCTGCTCCCGTCAATCAAAAAATTAAAAATCCTGCCGCGCCTGCTCCCGTCAATCAAAAAACTAAAAATCCTGCCGCACTCAAACACCAGAGCAACGCCGCGGTGGATATTTAAATTTACCTGCCGACAAGTAGATAAAAAAAGGGGTGAAAAAACAAATGTGGCGGCAGCCTAGCTAATCGGTCGAACTAGCCCATCTAGCTAGCCACCGTGCTTCACTGATGTACTCGGCGGGAAAAGTGGTCTTTCGTGATTTGACGACTCATTTACTTGCTTCGGCGAAAACGCGCGGTAGGGCGTCCCACGTCAGGAAGAATATATGCGTGCACCACCCGGGAGGACCCCGAAACCGCGCGGTAGGGTGTGCCATGTCTCGGCACGGAGGAAAAATATGCGTGTAAATATTTACTGTATCAGACATAGTACCTATGGTTCGACCTCGGGACCCAGCCAGTCGGTCGAAAACACCCTACTAGCCACACAACTTCATCATGCTAACATGGCACGGAGGATAGGTGTGGTTAGCTCCGTCTCGACCAGCCACAACATCTCTTGTTCTAGGCGATTCTTCTATTTTCCAAGCTTTTTTTAGTTGTAATAACACCACGGCAAGCTAGCGCCGCTCTTCGTGTGTGCCCGTGCAAAGGTTAGACGATGGAGAGAAGAGAGAGATCGCATACCTGGGACCCACCAGTAAGTGAGTCAACGGTCATGCACGTGTTGACGAGGCACTCCCTCTACTCTACTCAACGTAATACTGTATAAAATCAAGTTATGGGACAAAGCCAACAACCATTGTTGTTTCAGGCTATCGACTTACGCTTTGTAGTCCAGGTTGCCAGTTCGAATCTCGTCTTTCAGATTTGTTAGTTTTAGGTCCAAATTTGATTAATGACAAGTGGGAGCCCCGTGTGTTGTTCCGATATTTTAGTGTAGGATGGTTTTTTGAACAAACACTTTGCGCGGTTAGACAAGTAACGGCACAAGTTACACGTATTTTGCAAGTTTACGAACAAAAATGACAGCGACATAGAATATCACATCCACCCCGCAGCTTAGATGCTATGGTGATACGAGTTTTTACACCGTTGGAAGTGAGATCCAATGGCTTGGGAGTAGTCTTTGTAATTATGCGCAATTTCCAAACTCTCCAAAGGTTTTTTTGCAAATAAAACATTCAGGCCTGATGTGTGCCGCTGCATCTTGGATCCAACAGCTCCCCATTGCTCATATTAGGTGCTCCCCGTAGCTTAATTACCCGCTACGGTGATATGAGCATCTAGGTCGTATGATCTGTGATCAGATGGCACATGCGTAGTACTTGTACTTTCTACGCAATTCCCAAACTCTCTCAACCGTATATTGCAAAAACATTCAAACCTCCTACTGTGGGACGTTAGATCTCCGTGAACTCGTATCACCATAGAATCTACGGTGCGGGAGCACCTCATATTCTCCCTTGCGAGAAAACATAAGGTGCTCTCGCAGCTTGGATGCTATGGTGATACGAGCTTCGAGGTCGTTTGATTTGAGATCCAATGGCATCTAAGCAGTCTTTGTGCTTGTAAGGAGTGGCTGAACTCTTTGGGGGCTTTTCTGCAAAAAACCATTCGAACCACCGAGGAGGTGTTGGGTCACAAATCCAACGGCTCCGAAGAGCTTGTATCACCAAAGCATCTAAGGTGTGGTAGCACATGATATTCTTACATACAGGAGAATATGATGTTCTCCTTCATCTTAGATGCTACGGTGATACGAGCTTCGAGGTCGTTGGATATTGGATCCAAGGGCATCTGAGTAGTTTTTGTACAAATTGTGTGCAATTCGCAAACTCAGCAAGGTTTCCTATATAAATATTAAGACATCATGTGAGCTGCTATATCTCAGATCTACAAGCTCCAAGCAACTCGTATCGGCATATAGCATCTAAGGTATGGGGGCACATGATATTCTCCCGGGGAGGAGGGGTGGGGTGCACAACCAATCGGTGGTTGGGAGGGTGGGGACAAATATAATCGAAACAACCCTAAACAGAGCTTCACAATTTTATCTAAGGTCGAGGAGGTGACCCCCGACAATCATAGCTCCGCCTAATTAAACACAAAATTTGCATGTACTGTAGTACTAGACTTAATATTCATGTTTCAGTTTCATGTTCGTTTTAAATATTGAATTGAGGACCATGCATGTCTTACAGTTTACTCCCTTCGTTCCTAAATATTAGTCTTTTTAGAGATTTCAAGTGGACTGGCACATACGGATGTATATAGACATATTTTAGAGTGTAGATTCACTCATTTTGCTCCGTATGTAGTCGCTTGTTGAAATCTCTAAAAGACTAATATTTAGGAACAGAAGGAGTATTTTTGAATTCGTGTCATACATGCATGGTTTGGAAAAACAGATGCACTATACTTATTGGATTGTTGTTGTGTTCGTGTGTGGGTATCTCTGTGTGTGTGTGTGTGTGTGTGTGTGTGTGTGTGTGTGTGTGTGTGGTCATATGCTTGATGCATACAAAGTTTTCTCACCTCCATATTGTTCATCTTTTAAATTTGAATTTACATTGAAAAACTTACCAGGGATACCATGAAATGTGAAATCCACGTTGAGATCACTATATCACAAACTCACTCTAATTCAACAACTCGTCATAAATCAATTACCATGTTGAGATTAGTATTTGCAAGGAAAATACGGGCATTGTAATACACATAGATTCGTTCGGCAATTTAAAAGGTTCCTTTCGTATTCTCGAATGGTAGGACCCAACGGCGTACCAGCCAGACCTTGGCTCGTGTTGATCCTAAAAAAACCGGGCTCGTGTCCTTCTGGTGGCGTGCGTGGTACCCACATTAGGCAACCCCAACCAGTCGAGCCTCCGCGTTTCGAGTCGAAATATCTGGCGGCCAGAATTCCAGCCCTAGGAAATTCCCCTCATGTCCCCGGTCCATAATGACTACCGATGAACAACGGAGGGATGCTTTAGTAACTAGACAATGTTACCTACCGTGCAGAGCACGGTTCAATTCCCTCGGTCGCCGCTCGCCAAGGTCACCCGTCAACTGCATTGCCTAGTACTACTACTACTACTACTACACCAGGATGAGCAAAGAATTGAGCCTGTTTGTTCGTGCCTAGTACTTGAGTTAATATATCAGGCAATGCACTGGTACGGAGGGATTATCCTTTTGCTCTGCATATATAACTTGTCTGATGTCTAACTAAGCAAAATGTTTGACCAAATCCTTTCTTAAGAAATACAACAGGACAGATGTATGGCTTGAAAATTTATTGCATGATGCAGGTTATGATATTGTTTCAATCCTGGATCTTAAATTTCAGAAAATCCAAAAGTGACCATAAATTCTGGAAACTGAGCATGGGCACGTGATATGGCACAAATATTACTTCGTAATTTTTTTCTTCAATTTGAGACAAGCTGCTTGTGACAAGTTGCACAAATGAAGAGCCAAGGTATTTTGGAACAAAGACCTGTCACGTTAAGGCGAACGCTTTCACTATTGAAACCGTGGGCGTTTACGTGCCGCCATGAGTCCCGCTTCTCATCGGCAGGTGCCGTCCGAGCAAGCGTGTGAGTCGACGGGAGGCGTGCGAGCAGACCGCTGCGCCGGCTGACAGGGAGGCGTGCGAGCAGACCGCTGTGCAGGCTCACCGGGAGGCGAGCCCTTTGACCAGGCTCCGCCGCCCACCTTCATCCCAACTGCTCCCACTTTTAATGTCGCCGGCGCCGCAGTTTAAAATCAACCCCGCACTACCCAGTATCACTACAATCTTCTCTCTTCCTCTCTGATTCTCCTGTCGTCTACCTCCAACCAGCCTGACCTAAACGTACGCCATGCCGCATCACGATGGTCTGCCCTTAGTCTTCCAGTTTCCTGATGAAGACACCCAGCCGGAGTCTCAAGAACATAAGGCGCTTTGGGACGAGCTTGAACTGGCCTTGCGGGAAGACGCCGCGCCTGTCCCCGCTCCCGTTCCGGCTCCCGTCGCCCCGACTGCGCCAGCGCCCATCCCCGTGGCATTGATGGGCTGGGAGTCGCACATTGTCGCCGAGCTTGATGCCACGGGGTTCCACAAGGTCCCCGCCGACTTTCACGCGCCCGTGCACCTGCCAGCGCATGCGCCTGCGCGTGCACTGACGCGCACGCCCGTGCCGGTGCCCGTGCACCTGCCAGCGCATGCGCCTCCGCGTGCACTGACGTGTGCGCCCGTGCACACGAATGTCTCCGCCGCACCATTGACAGCGCCTGTCCCCGCGCGGGTGCTAGTGCCCCCCTCAGTGGCATGGATGGCCGCCGTCGACCGCTTCCTTGCACCAACGCTAGTCGCCTCCTCCTGCCAGTTGACTCGCTCCGAAGTCCAGAACATTTTGGCCTTCCTTGAAGCTAGGCCAACGTCCAGGAGTACGCCAACAACGGCGCAAGGCGCCGCCGTCGCCGTCGGTCATTGGCCCGACGACACACAGAGCACGGCAGAGGAGCCGCTTCCCACAACAAGACGCCCCCGCCGCCTCCGCGTAATCTAAATTTGCCATGAAAAACGTTCGGATTGCCATGCTTAAAATCCGAACGTTTATCATTTCCGTTTATTTTAGATCGATCGTCGAATAATTTAAAGTCAGAGTCAGACTGAATGAAATATATGGTTTGATCGATTGAATGTTCTGCTAGAGCCGTATCAAATTAAATATAAAACATCATCAAGCCACATGTATTCCTTTTCATCCAACGACCTAGACTGCTTCAATGTCGAGCGCTCAACACGTTTAGCGTGCAGTTAATTTCATGCCAAAAATAGTGCTAATCATATAATAACACGCAAATAATATCCTACTTAATATCCGCATGCACTTAATATACTTCTAAATTAATGTGCATTGCACATACACACTGACTAGTGCTGCTAGCACGTGAAACTGGTGCCGTAACTTGTGACGCGTCCAGATATGGTCAATGGCAACATCGCCCGCGAGCTCTTCGTGTTTGCCTGTGCGTCTAAACGCAGAAGGGGAGGAGAGAGAGAGCACACATGGAACCCACCAGTAAGTGAAGGCGAATTGTACTAAAATTAATATTACATGTTATCAATTAAATAGGTTGTGGTAATATAAAAACATTATGTGAACAAAGGGAGGTACAACAAACATTGTTGTTCTACGTATGTTGCCTATTGACGTGCGGCTTGAAGGCCCTGGTCACATGTTCGATCCTCGTCCTTTATTTTTTAATTTGTATATGGGTCCAAATTTGTTTCATGACATGTGGGCCCCTCGGTGTGTAGTTTGTAGCACTTTAATTTGTGGGTCAAAATTTGTTCCATTCCAAGTGGACTATCGGTGTGTAGTTTTGTAGCTTATTTATAATAATTAAAGAGAACAACAGAGTTTTTTGCAATAATACCATGGTGCGACGTTGAAGGCGAGAAAGGACGTGCGAGAGAGTGATGATCGAGCCAAAGGGAAATCAACTAGGGGAGTTGCGGGGGTTGCAACGGTGTTTCGAGTAGTTGTGGGCCGAATGCTACGAAAATATAATCTAAACCGACCGGAATAAATGCCTACACAAATTAATCCAAGGTTGGAGTGCCCCTCGCAATGTAAATAGCTCCGACTTTGCGAGGGATGGAGAGGTAGCTTCAATGTGTGGAAGATACGGCATGAGAAAGCGAGGTCAATCAAGAGACATATAGATAGAGAGACAAAGTGAGTGTGGTCCGACATTCATTGAACAAATATATATGCTCTGGAGAGATATTGTCCGATTGAGCTTTTGGCAAGGGTGAGGGCTATAAGATAGAGCTTGAGAGATGATCCAGTCACAGACATGTAGATATATTTTGTGCGTGGGAGGAAGCAAGGTCAATCGATCACATAGGGTCGTCGTGCGATCGAAAGAGTGAGACGGGTTGGAGAGAGTGACCTAGATAGACAATGTGCGTGAGAGAGTATACAATGTGAATAAGTCAAATTGGGCTCAAACATGGTGACATATCGTTTTTGTCCGAGAAAGAGCGAGGTCAATCGAGACATACAGAGAGAGAGAGAGAGAGGGAGAGAGAGGGAGAGACAGAGAGAGAGGGAGAGAGAGAGCGAGCGTGGCCCGCCATGAGGTCGAAAGAGTGGGGGCGGCTTCGATGGACTGACCTAGATAGACAATCTGCGTGAGAGAGTATAGAGTGTGTCGATCGGGGCCCGAACAGGGAGATATATCATTTGTGTGTGAAAGAAAACGAGGTTAAACGAGACTCAGATAAAGAGAGTGAGATTGAGCGAGTGTGGCCCGCCGTGCGTAAGAAAGAGTGAGACAGTCTCGAGGGAGTGACCTATATAGACAATGCATGCGTGCGCACGAGAGGTTGGGGGCTACACTACTAGGGAAAACCTTATACACAGAATCTTAGCAGCAGCGCGGTTTAAAAAGAGACGCTACTGCTAATTAGCCGTAGCGAGCTCCATAAAACCGTGCTACTAATAGCACGGTAGCAGTAGCGGTCTAGGTGAAACAAGCGCTGCTACTATAATTGCCACAGCGTTGGCCCCAGGATAGATATAGTAGTAGCGCCCTTCCTCAGACGCGCTACTGCTAAAGTACTTAGTAGCAGCGTTTTTCTTCAAAACACACTACTGCTAAGTATTGCACCTAATTAAGTTTAGTCCCATACTGCTAAGCGAACAAGGTGTTTACCACCTTAAATATGTTACTTCTCAAAGTATCTCGAGCACTTGGTCTTCATTGAACTATATGTGTAGGATTTGTGGCTGCAATATGAATCTTCACCAGTGCATATACAAGTACTGTGAGGATTCATGTTGCCTATTTAGATTCCACACAAAAAGATCAATGATGACAATTGTATATTTTTGAAGTTTTTACAAGCTTAGACTTAGCAGTAGCGTTTTTTCAGGGCAAAGCGCTACTGATATTATAAAACAGAAAGGAATAGCTGTAGCGCGTTTCGCTTGACACGCTATAGCTAACTTAGCTATAGCGCGTTCCGACAAAACGCGCTGCTGCTAGTTTGACTTAACCCCCGGCCGCGCGGGCTCAAAATTTCGCTAAGTCCTTCCCCTCCACTTCCCCCTCTCCCCCAACTGCTCCATCGCCGCCATCGCCCTGCCGCTCTCGACCTCACCGCCGCCGCCCGCCGCACACCCTCGAGGCCGCCCCCGACCTCGACGCCGCCCCCGACCTCGACGCCGCCCCCAACCCCGACATCGACGCCGCACTCCACCGCGCGCCCGAGCCCCGACCCCGTCCTCCTGTCCTCTCCCCTACCCTCCTCTCTCTCTCTCTGCTAGGGCAATTCATATATGTGTTGATGCTATGGTGATGTTCTTTGAACCCTAGGTGTCCATATGAAGCCTAGATTTGTTTAGGGCAGTAGGCATTTTTTAGCATTTAGGAAAAATGATTAGCAGTTTTTTTAGGAAATTAGCTAGGGCAAATTTTTATGAAAATGCCTAAATAGTAATTTCATTCAAAAAACAAAAAACAGAATTGTTTTTCTTTCAAAAACTTGGTTAAACTAATTGTTGCTATGTAAACAAAAAACAAGATTGTTGTTATATGATATATGTCATTGATGTTCATTTGCATATTCCATTATTGAAGTGGTTCGATTGTGCCCAAGTGGCTTTGTTGTTTCCAGGGAATGAAGTTGAGTGGCCTATGTTTTGTCGGAATGTTGATTCATTTCCGTTCCAGCAAATTTCAGGTTCTCGATTTGTCCACTTTTTAGTAAAAGTCATGCCGAAATTTTCCGTGAATTTCGGCATGACTTGTGTTACAAACTAGGACATATCGAGTGCCCGGGATTTGCCGCACCGGGAAGGAGTCAACATTCCTGCAAAACATAGGTCTTTTTTATGTCATTATTCATTTTATTAGGTATAGAATTAATTGAATAGATTTAATCATAAGAACTAGTTGAACATGTCACATTTGTTGTCATTTTTTTAGTTAAAGCAATTTTTCGTGCATCGACGTCGACGATGCCAATCCCGCATCCTCGCCGTCGAGTCGGCGGAGGACACCTGCGTCACCAGATGGGCCATGTCCGGGACCGGGCTCCGCCGGGGTGGTACTGGGAGGCGCTACCTACCGGGGGGCGCAGGTTGGTGAGGAGTCAGCCTGTCGTTGACCCGAACCTTCTTTGGTGGCGGTCGCGTGGGCCAGTGACGGTCTAAAGGCTCGAGGACCCCGCGGAGGTGGTGCGTCACCGTGTCAGTGAGGAGGACGCGCACGTCCGTCGGTACTTGTTTGCGTTGGAGCACAGGTTCTCCAATACCTGGCAGGTTCTCCAGGGATCTCACTGGAGCTATGATCATGTGATGGTTCCTTCTCTTTGGGTGTCCACCGCCCGCGCCGATACCCGTCGTGCGCTTGGGTTTTAGTTGTATTAGTGATGTTATATGTATGATACTATTCGGGATGTATTAGTGATAATATTCGACGATGTACGGACGCATGAGATGATTTACTTTTGCTTATTGAATGCATGCTAATTTAATTACTTATTTATTTTATGATTTGGTTTTGTTTATTGAATGCTCATGTCAATATGAGTCCTATAAGATATTTTTAGTATCCTGGTAGTTGTCTTCGATTGATTTTCAATTAATGTTTCAACTATGAACAAAGGAAATGTCTGACAACGAGAAGAATTTTGGTATTTGCAAATACTGCGAAGACGAGCGCGGCCTGTGCGACGGAATCTTCCTAGATGATGATAGGCACTTCAGCATCAAGCTGGACGTGAACTTCGAAGTGGATACAGTAAGTCACAACGACAAGTCTTTTTTCGTAATTAAGCATGACATCTGCTTCATTTGCTTCAACTTATAATTTAATTTTTTTTACTATTCTACTAGCGTATCCCCTGCCATGCAAGAGTTTTTGTCTTGGATAAGATAGGTTTCAGTCATACTATGGAGGTAAAGAAAGTTTACTTGAAGACCGAGCATGGTTATATTTTCCACGCAAAATTATACAACGCAGACAACTACACCTATTTTGGATGCAAAACTTGGCGAGCACTATGCAAGACTTATGCATTTGAGCCTGATATGGTTATCACCTTTGATATTCATCCGGAAGATGATATTGAAGGTAATACCGACATCTGGGTCGATGTGCAGACACCTCCAGTTATACCATTATGTGAGTTTCTCAACCATATTTATGTCTTTGATATTGTTTATTCAAAAATAGTTGACAACTAATTTCTATTTTCAGCTTATTTCCGTGCAAGCAAACATGTCCAACGCTTGGTAGACAGGACCTACTACTGTCCCGAGGCTGAACTAAACTGCGAGGAGCTAAGTCATTCTGTTTCATGGCTTGAGGATCTTAATACTGTCAAGAAAAATTTTCTTCCTGCACTTAGAAATGTTAGTACTGAAAATGTGTGACCAATAGTGTTCGTAATGAACTACGGTCACATCTATTTAGGAAAGATGGTAAGATTTTTACTATTGGTCCACAGTGCATCTTTTGCATACATTATTTTTTAAGCTAAACTTCATTGCTAAGTATGTTACTATACGATGTTCTTCAACAGGGACTCCCGATGAATGTTGTGCCTCATGGGATCGAGACTAATGGTACCATGAGTATTGTTAGCTTATGGCCAAGATATCGTACAATGCACTTTAGTGCATTCAGGATTTCTAAGAGCGAGGAAGTCTTAATAGTGAAAGACTGGACCAAATTTGTGATGGAGGAGCACAGAGAAGTACTAGGGGGCAGCAACCAGAAGCGCAACCCACGATTAGGAGACAGGTTCATCTGCATGCTCCAACTTGATGAAGGAGGAGAGCTACACATGTTTTATGTTATTTTACCTGAGAGAGAGCAGCAGGAGTGGTTAGCTAGCTAGAAATGAGTTTGAAGATGATGATGTGCTACACTATGACTATGATGATTAAATAGCTAGTGTTGGTGGTAATGACTATGATGATTATTATTAGCTAGTGTTGGTGGTGATTAGATAGCTACCGCATCTAGTGTTGGTGGTGATTAGCTAGCTAGAATGAGTTTGAAGATGATGATGTGCTACACTATGACTATGGTGATTAAATAAATACTGTTGGTGGTAATTACTATGATGATGATTAAATAGCTTGTGCTGGCGGATTAGATTCAAGTGGAGGCAACATGTGGTGCACATCGAAAGTACTACTAGTCCAAACTAGATCAAGTTTGGATTAGTAGTATACTTTTGACATGCACCACATATTGCCTCCACTTGAACCTAATCCACCTTCATTTGACACAGTGTTATGGACATAATGATATAAACCTCATAGTTGGTATTGTACCAAAATTTGTATAACGGCGTATAAATACACTAAAAATGAAAAAAAGAATACTAGTAGCGATGGATAGTAAACACGCTGCAACTAGCTAGATTAGCAGCAGCACGGGATAGAACAAGCGCTGCCGCTATGTGTCTTAGCAGTAGCGCTTGTCGCACGCGCTACTGCTAAGTAATAGCTGTAGCGCCTTATTAGTAGCGCGGCAGCCCGCGCTACTAGTGGGCATTAAACCCACGCTACTACTAGGGTTTTCCCTAGTAGTGCTAGATAGGCAATGCATGTATGCATGTATTTAGCGCGAGAGGGTGAGAGGGAGAGAGAGAGAGAGAGCTCGGCATGGGGTGCAATGGCGGGTGTGTGAGGTAAATACATTTCGTAACAGAGTGGAAAAAGGGGGTTGTGTAGTTGAGAGAGTTAGAGATCGAAACATGGAGAGAAAGAATGGATGTGTGTTGGAAACCGATAGCTTCCTAAGGTGGTTAGGAGAGGAAGATTGAC
>NC_057802.1:557104130-557104720 GCF_018294505.1 Triticum aestivum
GAATGTAGATAGTACGAGACTTAATATCGATGTTTCAATTCGGTGTACATTGTAAGATTTGAACTAAGGACCATGCATATGGGTATTATTTCGAATTTGTGCCATACTAGGTTTGGAAAAGTTGACATTGACTCGATTTGTTGTGCTATTTTGTAGGTCATATGTTTGAATCCATCCAAAAGTTTTCTCACTACCATGGTGTTCATCATATACATATGAATTTGTATTTAAAAAGTAGCATGGATACAGTGAAATGTGAAATCCACGTTAGAATTGGAGATCGCTATGTGACACACACTCTAATTCAAATAACTAATTATGTGATACACACTCTAATCCACGTTAGCGTGGATACCATGGATACTGTTTCGATTTTTTTTCGAATAACTCATCATTAATTAATTTATAGTATCTTGTTTTGAATGACTAATTATTGCAAGGAAAACACGGGCATGGTAATACATACAGATTTGTTTGCAAATGAAAGAAGATTCGTTTGCATTCTCAAATGTAGGCGCACCAGGCAGACCAGGGTCGTATCATGGTGGTCGCGTGTGTCGGACGGATGCTTAGCACCCAGCCACCCACCC
>NC_057802.1:557104866-557130426 GCF_018294505.1 Triticum aestivum
ACGACGACAAAATAAGTTCGCGCTTCCACGTTTCGGATTGAAATATCTGGCGGCCCCAATTCTAGCCCTGCAAAATCACCCTTCTCCACCGTCCCCTTCTGCGCCCAGATTGCTCAAATCCCTAATTCGCTGCCAACCCAAGCAAAGTTCGAATCGCCCCTCGTCTCGTCTCTTTCCCTATCTCTGTGCCGGACGACGACGACGAAGACGACGGTCGCGATTCACCACCGCACCGGAGCTACCTCATCTACGCCCTCGTCCACCGCACCGGGTGGTCCACCGACAACGTCGGCCGCCGCAACCGACGTGCCTCACAGACACCGACTTCCACCGCATCAGGTGCGCTTCACCGACGCCGTCTCCCAGCTCACCGGGGCTACTTCACCGAGCACATCGCCGCGCCTCCGCCCCCCGAGGCCGGTGGGGCGTCACCAACGGTCTCGTCCACCGCATCGTAGCGCTCCGCTGCCACTCAAGATCTGCATCCGTGCGCCGCCAGCCAATGCCAGCGCATCACCCTCAACGGCTCTGAAGTGACCCACACTCTAGCTAGGCGAGCATGCCCAAACGCCGGCCCGAACTAGGCTTCCACACATCACTCCCTTGTGCACTGTTCCGACGATGTTTGGATATCCTTTCACTGCTCTCTTAGCTTACACGCCTATCCAACTCTGACTTTAACTCTTATTTCTTCTGGAGATTTCATCTAAAACAAGCAAATCCATTTTTTAGCGAAGCATGACGGCGCTACGGGATCTGGTACACATCCTGCCTACCCATATAACCTTGTAAGTATCTGTCCTCCGGTACAATAGCAAGGTCGATTCCTCTTATTTGATCAGCCATTCGCCGTGTCAAAAATGTAGAGGGGGATGCAAGGAGCACAAGGCCTGCACATCCAAGCAAGTGGTAACATGGACTTGTACATGGAACATCCCAAGCGCAAGCAGAGCTGCAGTGAGCCTGTACAACGAGCTAGCGTAAGTCCCTGCATTTCATTTAATTCGTACTGGCATTCGTGTATGATTTGTGTGCAGTGGCGGATCCACAAATTCAAGTTACCAGGGGCGAGCATTTAACTTAAAAAATACGAAGGCACTTGCACTCCGGAAATCAACATAACTTGAGAAGTCTGAAGCTACATGCACTTTGAAAACCAGCTAATGATCCAAAGTAGTTCAGATTATAAACACTAAATGATGCAAGCACCAAAAAACACAAAATGCAACATGGTGTACAAGGACTACAAACATGGTCTGTACCTGCTTGAATTATTCGTTCTCTGGCTGAAACTATCGAAGTGTAATTGCACCTATAACCAGTGCGCAAACTGCATATCGATATATCTATCCTGCACAAGTATGCCAATAGTTTCAAACAACAGATTAGAAAAGTATTTATGCTACGTTGTCATGATACGGGGACTTTCTGGTAGATGGCCTCGACGTTTCCTGAAGCCATGAAAATGCACTATAGTTTGCTTGTCATCAATGCCTGCAAATCTCTATGTCTCTCTCAACATAGCAGATCATCATTAGACACTAAATCCTTCAATGGGAGCTTGCAAAATGCTTGCATTAGATGCCTCATTAGACACTATATGTTCATCACCAGGAGCATGTAAAATGTTTGCATCAAATCCTTCATTAGCAGTCTGTTCATTAGACACTTCAGGCTCAAGAACAACATGAGCTTGGATGTTTGCACCAGAAACTTGATTAGATTCATCAGATTCAGTCAGTTCAGTATTGATTGGGGAGTTATAAAATAAGTAGAAATTGGTTTCATTTTCTCATAGATTCCCTACATACAAGCAGTTTTACAACACCGTCATGTTTAACTATTGGCCAGAAATTGAAGAGTTGAATTAGATATAATCGGGGATGTGATGTACCTGCTCGTTGCGCATGCTACTCTTGCAAGCTGCGACTGTCCATTTGCAAAAGCTCGATGCCATGCCCGTGCTGCCGCCGCTGCCTCCCACGCAGGCTACACCCAGGGTTGGATCTTCATCTTCTTGTCCTTCCGTTCGCCTGAAGCCTGGCGACCGCCCTCCAACGAGGGTCCGGGGAAGTGCTGTGTTGGTCTGTCCAGCGGCGGCTAGGTTAGGAGCGAACCAGACTGGAGGCTGGAGCAGATGAATTGGGATTTTTCCTGCTGTCGATCGATATGGGAGGCGCTCGTTTGGGCCGCGAGCCTGCTATAGGGCCTGCCTTGCACTTATGTTATTGGCCTATCCAAATTGAAACATTTTTCTTCATTTTTTACATTGCCTGCTCGTGCGTTGGGACGAACAAAACTAGCCTGGGGCAACCTGGACGACTCAAACTAGGTGCACACTTTCGAGCCACCCGAGGCGGCCGCCCATACCAGCCCCTATGGTGGCGTCGCCCCTTTTTGCGTGTATGATAGGGGTAGTGAAAAATATTCCAGTGGCGCTTTTGATTTACCCACAGAATGGTTGAATTACTTGTTTCTATGAACTGAGTTCGCCACTAATGTGAAGGATGCTAGTCTTTTCATCCTATTGTAGATTGCTTAGATCTCGATATGCCAAAAGTAATCGCATGAAATATACAGTAAAAGCCAGTGTGATGTGTGTGGCTACAACTAGTCTGACTACACGTCCTCATATAACATATCAAGGATGCACCATCTTACCAAATTAACCATTCGACTTACCAATGCAGTGTGGGAAGAAAGAAGTATTGGGACTGCGTATCCAAGCAATTGATTCCATGGAATCCTTCGTACAACCTTGTAAGCGAAAAAGAAGTTGTAGTGTGCCTGCATAAAGAACTAGCGTAAGTTCAGTTACCTGCTTCCCGGAATTTTAGTTAGCCACTTATTGCAAAATTGTTCAATTACATTGCTTGGCTTAATTTAGTTTGCTACTGATTACATAATGCCACAGCCTATTAATCCTATTATAGACTGCGCCTATCTATGTGTTTGATACTTACTGTTAAGAATTACCTGTTTGCCTGAACTTAAATAGCTACTTGTTTGTTTAACTGCTTTGCTGCTGCAACAATAGGTTACAATGATGTTAATAACTACTTTTCAGCATCGAATTGAAACTCTTTAATTCCTTGTTTGTTTAACTGGTTCGTTGTTATAACTCCCAGTTGAGATGTTTTGCTAACTTCAACTTTTCTGAATCCAATCGGAACTTTAATGGCAAAACAGGTTAGCCCAAGATAAAAGAGCGAGGTCCCCATGGACGTTGTATCATCCCACGGCAGTGGCACCGGCCCAATCGTGCATTATGAATTGCCAACTGCTGATGCTCTAGAGGCTAAACTAGTGGTAGAAAGAGATTCTGCTTCTGCACTTAGATATGAAGTTGACTTGTTGAGGAAGCAAACAGCACAATCAGTAGCAGTACTCAAGACAACCATTAAATATTTGGTGGATTTCAAAACGAAGCAAGCTGAGACTGACCACATTGTTAAGGTCCTGAAGGAAAAAAGGAAATTAAAATCCCACTTGGTAAATCATAGGTGAAATGTTCTTTCCATCGTTGAATAACCTTTGTGTTGTTTGTTCATGTAATCAATCAAACCATTTGTTTAAGAGATCATGTAATAATTGTTTTTTGTTTTTTGTTTTTTGGTTTGTAATTTTATTTGAGCACAAATCTGTATTAATTGATAAGACTTGGAGACATTTCATTTTGATTGCCGCGCCAGACCTACAAATAGGCCAATCGGTCTGAATGTGCATTCAGCAATAATAGTAGTATAGATGGACCATAAGTGGCACGCATCGGAAAGGGCCAAGATGCTGTAGTAGCTTGGCTAAAAAAAGGATGATGTTGTAGCAAAGAAAAGTACAACGGCCTGGCTTATGTATGTTAGTTGATATTATTGATCCATGTACTCTATAAGAGTTTATATGTCTGTTGGTTCTGTACATTCTTGGTTGATTAACTCGGTATTTGAATCTTGATACATCACTTGTGTACATATCTAAATGGGAGTACACATTATGTTGCGTGTGACATTTTGAGTTGGACATGAAGTGTTCCAAATATTCGAATTCACCTTAAACTGGATTCTAGCTTCTGAATTTGAGTATCGGCATTTGTAAACCATATTCATATATGACAGTGGAATACATCTTTGTCGCCCTTTTGAAGATATATAAAAACACATAGAATGATTTATAAAGATTCGTATAGGAATACAAAATGGATTCGAATTTAGTTGCCAGGGTAAACGTGGATGCTTATTGTCCCAAAATTCGAAAGAAGCGGCAAAATGTCCACTCCCACGTCGGCTGCCCGAAGTCAAGTGTTTGGGAGATGGAAATTACTGTCTACCCATTACACGAACAATCCATCGACCCGATTTCCACTGCTCTAAATAGGGGTAGGATAGTAACTTCAATTAGACGTGACACGACCGCCTCTGAGCCCATTCCGACACGGTGGGCGCCAAACATGGGCGGCAAAACACATTTGATTCAAGCTCGTCCGAAAGACCTCTGTTTCTCCCTCCATTTCCCCATTCATACACGGTGGGCGGCAAAACAAACTCGACTCGGCCGGAATTGATGTAGGCAAATATTTTCAATAGGGGCAGGTTTGTAACTTCACTCAGACGTGACACAACCGCCCTTCCTATCAGCCCCATTCATACACCGTGGGCGCCAACCATGGGCGCCAACCACCCTCTCCTCGCCTGAAATCGCTCTGGGCAAATATTGGCGAGATGCGAGATTACCTCGTATCCCCAACCGACGAGACGTACAAATTTTAAACGGGGGCTAAGTTCGTAACTTTCCCATATTTCAGACAGACGCGTCCCAAAAACATGGTTCCTCGTACCTCTCCCTCCATTTTCCCATTCATACACCGTCCGCGCTAGAACACCATCCCCACACCAGCCTCCGTCTGCCACCCCATCCATCGCCGCCGTCCTCCACCACAGCCATTGTCGCCGTCCTCCACCACATCCATCGCCACCGTCCTCCACCATGCCGGAGCGCCTACCAAGACCGCGTCGTCCACTGCTAGAGATGGACATTTCTCATCCACGGCGACGGACCAAGAGCCTTGCATCACGTCCTCTCGCTTCATCGGCGCCGTCGTCCTCTTTGCCGGGGCCGCTCACATGACCTTCTCTTCCACCGCAATGGGACTTATCCCCCGATGCACCTGTCTACCGTCGCAGATCTACTTCAATGCCACCGACAGCCATCGCACCCCCGATGCCTACACGACGCCGCAAGAGAGGTGGTACTTCATATCTCCTCAACTTTTTGATCTCAACCAAAAAATAGATCTTAACTTGGTTACTCTACTTTCTTTTCAGCTCTTAGAATTTAGTTCTTAGTTCGAAGCAAACAATGGCTGCTAAATATCATTTCTCCGGTTTCCCCCTTTTATGATCACTATACAATCAGAATACGTGCTTCGTGTCATAATAGCACTGCTCGACCCATCAAGCTAAACAAGCTTAGTTGTTCAAATACGAATCTGATATTATTAAAACAGATTCGTTTAATTGGTCAGCTGAATGTTCCTAAATTAGTTTCAAAAATGCATGTTCGCCGCTCGGGTGTGTATCTCTACAGGGTGCCCACGGTGGGCCGGCCCACCCCGGGATTTTGGGTCGTCACAGGCCCCGATTCCCCTCTGTTCTGCTGCGCGCTTCCGATCTCTACTCGCCCCCAGCCGCCTGCCTCGCCGGCGACTTGCCGTCCCTGGACGGCATGACTCTAGGAGGAGACGCTGGACTACCAGGAGGTCAGGAGCCGCTCGCCCAACAGCGTCACCGCTGCCCGGGCGCGCCACCGTGCCTACCTTCCCAGTCCGTTCAGGGCTCAGGCGTGCAGCACCCACTAAGCCAACCCGATTTATCCTGAGATAAGTCCTCAACACTTAGCAGCCACTCCTCATCACCCATTTTCTAATTGATTCATTACTCATTAGGCAGGGCTGTCATTAGGGTTTGTTGTGTGCTTAGTGCTACCTACACTTAACGGTTCAGATGTATTTCGGTAATCTTTAGTACCTGTAAAGTTCACAGGGTTTTCAAAATTCCGGCCTAGGAACAGACACTAGTAATTTTGGATTGTTGGTCATAGTGACATTGACCCAGATTACTACTGCAAGCCAGGTTTGTTGACAATTTTACTTGTCTTTCTTACTCATTAGATATAATAGCAAATTATTCACATCGATTAGTTGCAAACAATAAGTGCTAGACAAACTTCTTGATTCAGATTTTGGACGGTCTCTTACTGCAGTTACAATTCTGCATACTTGTCCTAGTAAGCTCACAAGTAAATGATTGATTCACTACATCTATGCTTGCCTTGTCATATTTGTTGTCAATATTCTTTTAGGGTGGACCACCCTGTGTCTAAATACTGCAACCATAGACATGAGTGAATAGTATTTCTCTATGTGATCTCTTCCATCATATGTGGGCAACGAACACTGCATTGTATAGAAAGAAAGTGTCATTTCTAGCTTTTACATAGGCTTCGATCTTTTACATGGAATACAATCTGCCTACTTGCTTTGTGTCGCACTACCAACACTCCACCCTTGAAGCTAAACATTATGCCACTCATAATTCCTTAGTTTATTTGTTCAAATACGAATTTCATATGATTCTAATGTTCCTACTTCAGTTTTGAAATGTGTGTCTGCCTGTTATAGAGACATAAGGGGTTTGTATTTCTGTGTGTGGTCTGGTCAGCATGGTTGGGGGTGAACTTTGCATATGTAGGGGTTTATAGGTAGACACTCTTCAAGTTGAATCCGCAATGCATTCCATAGATAATCTGACTACTTTTATGTTTTCATGAATCTCAGATTCTGAACAGCATCATAATGATTATGAGCTTGCGCGCATGAAAAGAATAAAGCAGAAAAATGCCATGGCTGTCAAACTTGGCATTAAGAGACTGAAATCAAGTCTAGATGCAATGCAATGCAAACGCTCTCCACCTATAGATCCATGCTCAGAATATGATCCTAACAGTGATTCTGAGCTAGAGGGAGACCTAAGTCAATGTAGCTCCCTAGTGGAGGAGTCAGAGGAAGATGCCATATCTTATTCACCCATCAAGGTGCTTGCTCTAACTTTCCAAGGTTATATTTGTCACACATATCTTGCAAATGATGCTTTGCATTGATTCTACTTTGTTGAACTGCCATTAGCTTAGTTTACACATCGTGTATGTGAATACGCCCGGCCTATCCTTTTTTAGTACATATTCCATCTGTCATCATACCATATTTATCCATTCAAATGTTGTTCTTGTGTATCAGACGTTCAAAAGGAAGAGGGCGATTGCTGATCGTGGAGGAGCAGAAGCAAAGTATTTGGAAAAGGTAGTGGCACCTGATAAATCAAATAGCCCATTAGGTGTAGTTTCAATATCACCTGACCCACAAAACACCCCAACTCTAGTAGACTCTAGCCCTACTACACTGGTCATTTCTGATGCCCCAACTCAGCAGACCCCAACTGCAGCAAACATTATGATTATGCCAGTTGACATAGCACCAGCTCTACGACGCAAAACCCCCATTCTAGCAAAGAGTACACCAAATCCAGTTGCCAAATCCCTTTTCGAACCAGAGAGAGCCCCAATTGCGGCAAATAGGACCCATGTTCCATTTCTTCCCAGTTTAGAAGACAAAGCTTATATTGTTGTCAGGAACTTTGTGCACATCTTTCCTTCATGGAAAGATTATACCGCAGACACAGAACAATTTCCAGTCTTCCTCCGCAACTTATGCGTAAGTAATGTACTAATGTTATTCATGGTCATTGCTGCATATATTTCTGCTGACAGAAGACACAAGGTTTCATTCCTTTAAATAGGCGAGGACCAAACTGGATTGTGAAGACGAGCAAGGGTTGGTTGCGCTTTTCAAGCACTCGTTGATGAAGTATCGTTCCTACCTGAGGCAAGCGCACTTCGATGGCAAGCCTCTAAACAAAATTTCTGTAAAGTCTCCGGTGCTACATTTATCCGACGGTGACTGGAATAATCTTGTTACACATTGGTCTCGGCTGCAGCGTAAGGTACTATCTATGATATCACATCACAATTTGAACTACATTTCTGCATTTGCCTTAATGTCTCACTTGTACGAAAACTGTTAGCAGAAGAACATTCATTCTCAAGGGACCACAGAATCTCGCAACTATACTGCACACTGCATTGCTCTTGTGAGTACCTCTTGCCCTGTATGACCATACTTACTTTCATAGTTGTTTGATAATGTAGCATCACTGAACATGTTAGCCTCGTTGTCATCCATTTGGTGGACATTATAAGATCCGTATGGACTCTTACATAAATTTAGAATCAACCCAATGCTTTTGAAGAGGTTTAGCTCTGCAGTCCTCTTGTAAGGACTGAATGTCGTCTATCACTGTACTTACATTAACAGCTACTCCCTTCGTCCCATAATATAAGAACATTTTGTACAGTACACAAGTGTTCAAAACACTCTTGTATTATGGGAAGAGGGATTGGTTCATTGTGTAGCATTCTGCATCTTATCTCCCTCGCCCACCATTTACAAAAAAAGATTAGATCTATATTTAATCTTACCAAAATGTAGAATACACAGACAATGCCAGTGCAGAAGTGTAGCCCATTGCTCTTGTCAGTACATTTTGCCCTGTAATGCTTGTACTTCCAGGGATTGGTAGTTGATTATGTAGCATCAATCTGCATCTTATCTTCATCATCCTCTATCCCTTCCAGTATTATCATATCTATAATTACTCTCTACAAAATGTAGAGTACAGGCAATGCTTATGAAGAAGATTATGTGCTGAAATTCTTGAGTTATCCTTCCCTTGACATGGAGAAGGGCATTATAAAGCCGGTGTTAACTGTTAATGTAAGTCAGTCCTTCTAAAGCCTTTATCCTCAACTGCTATTTAATTTGCTCAAACTCCCTATCGTTTACTGCTGTTTAGTTTGCTGTTTCTACCAAAATGCATGTTCGCAAGAACCGTAAGTTCTAAGTTTTACTTGTAAAACCAAATTCCTTATTCATACCATGCACATTACTCAATACTCCCTATATGTATGCTTGTTTTTGTGGATCTATAATCCAGTGTGTGGTGAAGCAGCCCACGTTTGCACCTTGTCATCTCCTATTTTATCTTACTGATGTGGCTGATGATATGAACAACATGCCATGCACATTAACCAAAATAGATACAATGATTTTCTTTGCCCTTCATCTATGCTTGTTATGTTGACATGGTAATCCAGTGGTGTGGTGAAGCTCCCCGCATAATGAACAATGCCAAATTATGCTACTGATATTTTGAACTTACTCTTTATTTTCTAATTTGAAATTGGATGGAATTGACAGCACAGTTATCATCTTTGTTTATACACGTGCAAAACCTGTCATCCCTCTGCTTTGTTTCAGGGTGATATGCCTGATGGCATGTACAAGTCTGCTGAAGGCTGTGAGACAAACCCAACATATATTGCAGCAAAGAAGGCAAAACATCTTGAAGATAGCGAGACAACCCCAAAGTCTTCTCTTGATGCAGTGTTCAAGTTACTTGAGACTAGCAGTCAGACAAGCTCACAGAATTCGTTGTCTGAATCAGTTCGACTTCTTCAGTCCCAAGTTCTAGCAGAAAGGCATTCTGCACCTCAACTTCTACTTGAAGTCCTATCTCTAAGAAAGATGGCGGAGAACACCAATGAGAACCTCATCGCTAAACAGCTACACATGGAAGCTATGACCGACATGCTAGGCCGGTCTCACAGCCTTGCTCAGCAACTTGCGCAGCAGTTCCCGCGCAAGGCTAACCTTTCTTGAACTGTCTTGGAAGTGGTCTCGGTTCAGTATTATTTTGTTACGCTGCAATGGTGCCCAGTTTTTCTAATCTGCTTCTTCGTTGCGCGTTATGATCACTGGTGGCGAACTTCGATGCCTAGTGGATGTAATATACCATAAATCCTTTATTGTATAGTGTAGGTTTATTCTTAGTTAGTATGTCGTAATTTCTTTATTGTATAGAGTAGGTTTGTTCTTAATTCCTACTAGTTACTGCCATCATTCGCTATCTGAAAAAAATCAGATGTAGTCGACCGGGCCGAAACATTCGCCTCTAACGGGCCTGGTGTTTAGTGGGCCACAATTGGGCCGGCCTGCATCTTTCTTGGGCCCGAATCATTGGGGCCTTCACACTTTGCGCGAGGCCCGCAACTTACACCGACCTATATTTTAGTTGGGCCTTTTGTGGACCCAACGCTTAGTTTGGCCCAAGTAGCGTTGGGCCATTAACAGGCTGAATATTGTACTGGCCTGTTACGGCCCAGAAGAAACCATGGGCCTTTAGCTGGCCGAAATGCATATTGAGCCTCAATTTTCACTAGTCGTTGACGGGCCTTCAGCAGGCTGAAATGTAGACCGGGCGTTTTTGGGCCTAGTTATATCAGGGCAGTTACCAGGCCGAAACATATCTCAGGCCTTTGTTGGCCCACTGATATCATGGCCCTTTAAGAGGCCGAAAGCTTAGTACAGACATCAACGGGCCGAATTATGCGACAGGCCTTTAACAGGCCCAAAGTCACGTTGGGCTTAACTGTTGCCACCTTTATCACGGGCCGTTAGTGGGCCCGATGTCCTGTCGGAGCATATATGGCCCATGGGCAGCACGGGCCATTCCCAGGCCGAAAGTCACACCGGGCTGAAATGGGCCCATGTCTACATCGGGCCTCTAACAGGCCGAAACTCACTGGGCTGTAATTGGGCTCAAATATTCGACGAACAATTAACGGGCCAGATCTGGCTTTGGGCTGTAAATGGGCCTAAATATTCGGTGAACAATTAACGGGCCAGATCTGGCTTCGGGCCGTAAATGGGCCTTTATTAAGCAGGCCGTTATTGGGCTGGCCCACTAGTACCAGAGTAAGTACTACGGGCCTTTGACTGGGCCGGCCTTTTTAACCTATATGGGCCTCTGTTGGGCCGTGCCACGTGTCGACGTATCATAGGCGCTTTGGGTCCAATGAGTGGATGACATATGTCCCAACGGTGAGCCGACACGTGTTTCCTTCAGCCAATGATGATTTTACACGTGGAAAATCCCCATTGGTCGGGGCTGTTAACGGGTTATCGGATCCAAAACCAGACCCGATAGCTTAACGGCGTTCCGTTACGGTGGATGCCACATGTCAGTCACCCTTGACGAAAGCACTTCTGTGACGCGCGATTTATCATCATGGAAGTGGATACTTCCGTGATGATAATTTTGGTAATGTCATGGAACACTTCTACGAAAGCACGGGTATGACTATCTTGATTCTGTCATAAATTTGTCATGGATGTACATGCATGACAGAAAAGGTGACCTACTGTGACAAACACGTATCATCACGGAAGTGTATTTTTTTGTAGTGACTATATGATTTTGTAGGATAACTTTCTTTAGCGTTGATATTTTGAAAGACATGATTGTTTGTTGGGATGCCAGAGTATTGATGTCTTTATGTCAAATTATAGACTATTGTTTTGAATCACTTATGTCTTAATATTCATGCCATGATTAGATATATGATCAAGTTTATGTTGGGTAGCATTCCACATCAAAAATTATCTTTTTTATCATTTACCTACTCAAGGACGAGCAGGAATTAAGTACGTCTCCGTCGTATCTATAATTTTTTATTGTTTCATGCCAATATTATACAAGTTTTACATACTTTTGTGAACTTTTTATATGATTTATTGGACTAACCTATTGATCCAGTGCCAAGTGCCAGTTCCTGTTTTCTGCATGTTTTTTGTATCGCAGAGTATCCATATCAAACGAAGTCCAAATGCAATAAAATTTCACAGAGAATTATTTTGGAATATATGTGAGTTTTGGGAGTTGGAATCACCGCAAACGAAGGCCCGTGGTGGGCACAACCCACCAGGGCGCGCCAGAGGAGCCAGGCTTGGTGTGGTGGGTTGTACCCACCTCGTAAGTCGGTTGGACCTCTACTTCGGGCGCAAGGAAGGTTATATCTGGAAAAAAATCATGTTAAAATCTCAGCGCAATCGGAGTTACGGATCTCCAGGAATATAAGAATCGATTTTCGGCCAGATCTGGGGAACACGAAACAGAAGAGAACAGAGAGGGAGATCCAATCTTGGAGGGGCTCCCGCCCCTCCGCGGCCATGGAGACCAAGGACCAGAGGGGGAACTCTCCTCCCCATCAAGGGGGAGGCCAAGGATGAAGAAGAAGTGGGGGGCTCTCTCCTCGCTTCCGGTGGCACGGGAGTGCCACCGGGGCAACGATCAGGACGGCGATCTACATCAACAATCTTGCTACCGTCAACACCAACTTTCTCCCCCTCTATGAAGTAGTGTAACACCTCTTCCCCCCGCTGTAATCTCTACTTAAACATGGTGCTCAACTCCATATATTATTTCCCAATGATCTATGGTTATCCTATGATGTTTGAGTAGATCTGTTTTGTCCTGTGGGTTAATCGTGATCGTGGTTGGTATGATTGTATATTTTATTTATGGTGATGTCCTATGGTGCTCTCCGTCTCGCGCAAACATCAAGGGCCCCCGCTGTAGGGTGTTGCAATATGTTCATGATTTGCTTACGGTGGGCTGCGAGAGTGACAGAAACTTAAACCCGAGTAGGTGGGTTATGGCGTATGGGAGTAAAGAGGACTTGATACTTAATGCTATGGTTGGGTTTCACGACCTTAATGATCTTTAGTAGTTGCGAATTCTTGCTAGAGTTCCAATCATAAGTGCATATGATCCAAGTAGAGAAAGTATGTTAGTTCATGCCTCTCCCTCATATAAAGTTGCAACAATGATTACCGGTACTTGTTATCGATTGCCTAGGGACAAATAACTTTCTTGTTGACACAAACCCTTTTACTAAACACATAACTTTTATTATCTTGCAAAGTACTTCTAGTTTTATTCTTGCAAAGTAGTTCTAGCATCACTCCTACAAACTAGTTTCATACTTGTTTTCGGTAAAGCAAACGTCAAGTGTGCGTAGAGTTGTATCAGTGGTCGAGAGAACTTGTGGGAATATTTGTTCTGCCTTTAGCTCCTCGTTGGGTTCAACACTCCTATTTTTTCAAAGAAGGCTACAAACAATCCCCTATACTTGTGGGTTATCACTGACCTTTTTTTTGTTTTTGCGAGGGGATTTTGTAAACTGATCTAATGGCCCATCTTTGTCTTCTTCCTTTGCTCACTTTTGTTTCTCATTTTTTCTTCTATCTCCCTTGCTTCTTTTTACCTCTCGCCTTTAAAGTTTAAACTATGATCTCCTACCATCCTCGCCTTCGTTGATGTCACCACCTCAGCACATCCTATTCGGCCGCTGCCTGCACTGGATCAAGCGTTCGTCCTAAGCTCCCTTGGCTCCGATGAACCGCTTAACCCCGGGGCCTAATCACACCAAACTTGATCCTAATCGATCCAGTGTCGTTTCTTTCCCACGCCAACCTTTGATTGGCCGTCGCTACGTGTCATCAAGGGCTCCATCTTAGCTATGTTCACCACCGACCAGGAGGTCGAACTTGATTGCACTCTAAACAGTAGGCTACCATGTTTTAACAAATGTGAAAGAGGTGGGGTAATGTATAAACATGAAAAGCAACACCGTGCTTCAGATCTATTTATCAAACATCATGTTATTCGAAAAAAAACATAAAAAGTAATAGAAATTGCACCAAAGTCCATAGAGCATGTAGTGAGGATTACAGTCATTTTGGAGCAAGACGAAGGTGCACCGCAATCATCGCCCCCACCCCCCACTAGAGCCGGACAAACCTTGCTGCAGTAGAATTATATATTCAAAATAAAAGAAAGGACATGTGGCTCTCTCTTTCTCGCATGGTTCAAATAAAAGAGAATTGTTTGCTCAAGGCAAGATATAGCCTAGCAAAACGTTATATATTTATAGGTAGGGGAGGGAGTAGTATAGGGCGTGTTTGGTTCCAATTTGCCACAGTTCCTGCATAGCATGTTCATCTCCAGCCAGCCATGTTCTGGAAATGCAGCCTCATATGCAGCAGATACAACCTGTTTGGTTGCCTGCATCGCATGAAGGTGCACTTACCCCCCTGCTGTTTGGTTGCCGTTTTTGTGCTTAGGGTGTGAGCAGATGCAAACTTCAGCTGTTTGGTTGCAAACAGCGTTTGTGTTCTGCTCACCCCATTCAAATGTGGTGGCCTTACCACCACATGATCAGCACAACAGCAAGCACATATGAGATCAAATAAAGCAAGCAACCAAATAAAATCAAACAAAGCAAGCAAGGAAATGACAGCAAACTACTTAAGATTAACAGCAGGGGCATCCTCCTTCCCTACTCCATGCCAGGGTGCTGCTCCTGGCCAAAATATGAACAAGTTCCCAGCACAAGTACCATACGTCTAGCCACTCACCATAAAAGTTCAACACTAACACCTTACTTAACTTAACTACATAGCATGCTCAATGTCACCAACACAGTTGTGCCTGCTGCAACGAAACCTGCACATGACCGAGGAGTCGTGGTTGTAGATCTGAACCTTCAGTCTGAGTCCTGAGATGTGCACAACGATGAGGTCGCCGGGGACAATCCGGTGGTGGCGGCAGAAGTAGTTCCAGCCCCGGCCAAGCACCATGTGCCCCTCGAAGTTCTGGACCTGCACCCAGAACACGCACCGCTTGTTCGCCAACAGCCTGACCACACGCAGGAGCCGCTTGATGACCAGCCAGGTGTTCATCACCTCCAGGAACTTGCGAGGGACGACGAGCATGGCGAGATCCTCACTGTCCTTGATATGCTGGTAGAAGCGCAGCGGATCCCGGCCCCCCTCCTTGTGGCCCTGCCTCGAAGATCGTTCCCTTGAACGAGGCAAGCTCATGAAGGCGATCCTGCCAGGCAGGTCCACCGTCCCGAGCCACCTGTTCGTGCAGATGAAATCCTCGACACCCTCAGCTCTGGCCACCACCTGAGCTCCTCCACCAGCCACATCAGTCACTCTTCAATATCTTGTCAGGTAAGATGACAAGTATAAGTGCACAAACTCTTTGTCAAATCCCACCTATCAGTTGCACTAGCACTACAGCAAATGGCACTGATCAGAGACATTTGCCCAGGAGAAAATTCCACTGATCAGTGCACAAACTGTTTGCCAAATGCCACTTATCAATGACACTTGCTCTTGGGCAAATGCCACTGATCAGTGCCATTGATCATGAGACTTGCCCAACAGCAAGTGCCACTGACCAGTGGTACTTGCCCATGAGCAAATGCCACTGATTAGTGGCACTTGCCCATGAGCAAATGCCACTGATCAGGAGACTTGCCCAACAGCAAGTGCCACTAATCAGTGGTACTTGCCCATGAGCAAATGCCATTGATCAGTGCACTATCCTAAGCATGGAAACATCTAAAAAGATCACTCATCAGTGCACTATCCTAAGCATGGAAACATCTAAGAAGAGCAACAACAAGTGCCACTCATCAATAGCACCCATGTGCACTCATGCACATTTCGCAGCATCCTAAAATGATTCTACTACATGCACGTATAACAATCTAAAGCATGCAACACAAACCCTAGCTTGAACATGTATAGCAATCTTGAGCATGCAACATGAACATGATCCTAGCTTGAACATGAAAATGAACATGCCATTTGCATGAACACAGATCCTAGCAAGACCCTAACATGAACACAAATCCTAGCAAAGCACGCTAGCATTGGGGATTCTAGTATGAACACAACTCCTACCATGAACACAACACACTAGCAAGGCACAAAAGAGCAGAAGAACATTATCCTAGGACATACACTGTAGCAAATAAGAACAGATCGGTCCGATTGGATTCGATTTGGATCGCATCCAATCGGATCTCATCGAATCCTATCTAATCCTATTGAATCCACTAAGTACTAGCACATGCCTAAGAAATAAACCCCTAATTTTACATTATATAACTGTGCACCTTAGGAGCTCTCTCAGGCCATTAGCATTCATAGCCGCTAGATCTTCAGGTTTAAAGTTTTCGGCCGTTGGATATAACTCTCGCGCAGCACTTCCCGCAATCTGAGCTGGGCAGCTGCTCCCATGGCAAAATTGGAGCTGCGTGGTTGATCGGACTCGTATTGGGCTCTCTTAGCCCTCAAGAAACCTAATGAAGCTAGCGGCTGAGGAGACAACTCGGCTAGTGCTCTGCTGGGCCGCTCCAATGGCAACGTCGACCCCGTCGGCCGCTATCTCCCTTGCTGACGCTGCTCCCCACTGATTTCGCTGCCTCTGCGACGCCTCCCTCCCTCCAAGGCGATTGCATCATCCGAGGCGGGGTCGCGGCACCTTCCCAGATGCGGCGGAGGCACCACATCCCATGGCGATGGCGGCCTGGAGCTCCTCCCACTCTGCTTCGTCCCCACGTTGATGCAGGCCATTTGCAGTGAGATCCTGCCGAGGTGCGCGTTCTTCTTGGTGGATCCAGCTGAGGCGCGGGAGGGGATCGAGGCGATCCAGCGGCGCGTGTTCATCTCGGTGGATACAACCGAAGTGCACGAGGGAATCAGCCTAGGGGTTCGAATTGGTCACTGAGGAGGAGGCGGCGCCGGCGAGGGTGCACAAGCCGTGCACAAGGCCACGAGGACTCCACAAAGACTGTTGCGCTCTCCCTGGCCCTCGATCGCGTGCTCTCCGACCTCGACTCTCTCCTCATCATTGACGGGTGAAGAAAATTTCTTCTAGAGGTGAGGCAGTGGGAAATAATCTTAATGCAACAGCGGAAGTGCTATAGATCCTAGCCTCCTCCCCTTGTGTATGTTCTAGCAGAGACAGATAGGAGATTCAGATAGGAGCAATGGACAAATTTTGTCTCCTCTCTGTTAAATTTCGTTGCTCTCTTCTCTCCTATACGCTGTCCGATTTTCTTGATTGTTGGCCATATATTTGTGTACTCAAAATGATGCTGCCCAATGTATATTTTCAGTATATGCTGCTGTCTAATGCTTATACAGCGGAGGGGAGGTGCCCGAGGAGGAGACCCCAATGGCTCTGTCTACGTAGGTGCTATACACTTTCCTGCCCAGTGCAGTAATCACCTCACTCTCCACAGGTACTCCATGCTAATTTCTCCTCTTTTCGCCAGCAGCCGTGGATTGGATGCACAATGGTTTCACTTCGCAAAAAACAACCATGTCAGGAAGCCATGATCTAGAGTGGTCATCGCTCAACAAAAGTGAGGCATCCTTCCTCATTGACCCTTGTGGTTTGTAAAGCCTTGATTGTTCAACCCGCCTCTATGTAGCTGCTAGCTAGACTATTGATTACTACTAAATTTGTGATTTTATTAATCTCAAGATGGATGCAGCAAAACCCCATTGAAGAAACGTGCTAGAAGCCAGCTCCACGTTCGGCTAACCTGAACCTTCATCGCTACCTAGGTATGGCTGCCAAGTTTCCTTTAGTAATGTATATGCATCATGTTGAGACATGCCTGCAAGGCTCCATCTAGGTAGATGTTACGTACTATAGCTTCCCACCACTAATTTCATTTAGTTTCTTGATTGTAAGTTGAACAAACTGAATCTACGTACATATGCAAAAAATATTTCACTATGCAAACTACAATATTTGGTCTCCACTTGCAATAGTTTTACTGCACTTGGAATACAATGTCGTGAAGAAAATTATTGTGTTTGCCACAACCTTAGCCTCACATACACATATTCTGAAATGCTCGGTGTTCAAACAAAACAAAGGTTAGCATCCTTCCTCGTTCACCCCCGTTTTAGAATGGTTTTGCATGGTGCAGTTTCATTGAATGGCCGAGTATTAATTTCATTGGATCTGTGGTGCGATATCTAGCTAGCAAATGGAAACACCAATTAGTTAATGAATTGAAGCAGTCTTGTTTACAAGTGTACCACTTGTTGTAGGACTTGGCTTCTCTAGCTTCGCAAGTCTTTAATAAACATCATAATACAGAGATTGGGCTCATCGCTTTATTGACATGCATGTCATCACTTGTGAGAAGTCATTTTCAGTACCATTGATATTGCATACAAACATGTTGACCAGGCGCAAACTGAAGCAGATCCATCCAAGATGCTCAAAATTGTTTTCTTTTTGTGCTCTTGTGTTCTATCTTCTTGAACAACCCAGCCCACACATTTGTAGAATAGGCCCAGAATAGGTGTTTACTTCATTACTAACTCCATTTATTTTGACTTTCTCATCGACAGTAAGTTGTAGTCAAATACTGAATCTGCCGACATGCATTGTAGAATGGCCGTCTTCAAACAAAGGTGAGACTCATTTACTCCCCTGGTTTCGGTTGTGATTGCTCAATCCCTTTCCATTATCTGTAGGCTGGGTTCGCTGCTAGACAACTTTTTACTGTTCCAGTTGCAAAATATATGTCTCAACGGAATATACTAACCGAGAAGGTTGAAATCCCACGAGAAGACTGTTGGGGCTGGACAGCAACAATGCCCTGCACAAATTCACCGACACGACAAATATGCACAGTACACAGCCCCCTCCACTTGTGATGAACTTTGAGGACAGCTTCAACCAACAAGTAAGCAGCGGAATAACACAAACAACATGCACAAGTGACACATGATTTAACGTGAAAAAACCTCCTCAACTTGAGGAGTAAAAACCACGGCTGTGGACCGACCGGTCCATGCAACTTCACTATTATAATGGTGAGTACAAAGTCTTCTCTAGAACCTCTAGAGATTTACAACACACTCTCCACGTTGCCAACCGGCAACAGCAACAACAACCACAAGAGGCAAGATTTCAGCAAAGCAGAGTTTACACAGCTTCTGTACCCTTCAGTGTTTTGCAAACTGCTCTTAAACCGCTGAACCAAACAGCACCAAATTTGGCAGACAAGTAGACACATGAGTTCTTGACATCCCCTCCAAATTTCAGCTCAATCGGACATCATTTGCCTACCCAAACTATTCGTCTCCCAAACTACTCTGTTCTGAAACTGCAGCAGTCAGAGCTGACAAAACCACTCTCAAATCTGATGCTCCACTGACCCAATCCTCAAACCAGCTAACCAGATCAAAGTACTCAAAGTAAGGAACGAGCTCACCAAGTTTGGGGTCGATCCAAGCATGTTTGAGCCTCCAATCACCAGCTTGAACACTGTCTAGTCAGATGCAGCAAATCTGGATAGAACATGTGCTTCTTCTTCCTCTCTCTCAGGTTGTGTTTTCTCTTGTGTGTTCTCTCTCACACTCTCACGAATGGCAGCCACCACCACCAGGGGTGGAGTGGCTAGGGTTTTCTCCTTGCTCCCTTCACCAGGGAACACTCACAACCGTTGGATGCAGAGCAGATCAAGGGTTCATATGTGTTGGACTTGTGGGCTGATGTTGGGCTCCAACACACCTCAATGTGGAGGGACTTAGCCCAACAAACTCCCCCTCCCGACATCATGGAGGGTCTCACTGCCTTCCGGCAGCCATGCCAGCGAGCCTACGGCATACTTCGAGCTTCTTCCTTGTCACCACTTTAGTCAACATATCAGCCCCATTGTCATCGGTGTGAACCTTCTCAAGTTGCATTTGCTTGAAATACAACACATCTCGAATCCAATGATAACGGACTTCTATATGCTTAGACCTTGAATGAAAGCTTGCATTCTTACTCAAGTGGATAGCACTTTGGTTGTCACAAAACAACACATACCTGTCTTGCTTAAAACCAAGCTCACAAGCCAACCGTTTCAGCCACAATAGCTCTTTGCTCGCCTCTAATACAGCAATGAATTCAGCTTCAGTTGTATTCAATGCCACACACTTCTGCAGCCTGCTTTGCCATGACATTGCTCCCCCTGCATAGGTAACCAAGTAACCTGAAGTAGACTTCCTTCTGTCAACATCTCCAGCCATGTCAGATTCTGAAAAAGCAATCAGCTTTGCCTCACCATCACCAAAGCAAAGTTTCAGATTTGTGCTGCCCCGGAGATATCTCAAAATCCACTTCACGGCTTCCCAATGTGGTCTTCCTGGATTGGACATAAATCTGCTCACAGTACTAACCGCATGAGCAATGTCAGGCCTTGTACACACCATAGCATACATCAAACTCCTAACCGTTGAAGCATAAGGAACATGATGCATTTCCTTTTTCTGCTCATCAGTGGTAGGACATTGCTTTCTGCTCAACTTGAAATGGGCTGCTAGTGGACAACTCACAACTTTAGCATTTTCCATCCTGAACTTCTGAAGTACCTTCTCAATATACTTATCTTGAGACAAGTACAACTTGTTGCAATTTCTGTCTCGCTCAATTCTCATTCCGAGAATGTTCTTTGCTGGACCTAAGTCTTTCATAGCAAAAATTTGCTCAACTCCTTCTTCAACTTAGCAATCCTAGAGACATTCTTGCCAACAATCAGGATATCATCAACATAGAGCAATAATATGATTAAATCATCACCTGAGAACCTCTGAATAAACACACAATGGTCTGAGCTACACTTCTTGTAGCCTTGCTCCCCCATGACAGTTTCAAACTTCATGTACCATTGTCTTGGTGCTTGTTTCAGGCCATAGAGACTTTTCTTCAGCTTGCACACATAGTCTTCTTTGCCTTTCACAAGAAACCCCTCAGGTTGCTCCACGTATATTTCTTCCTCCAACTCACCATGAAGGAATGCAGTCTTCACATCCATTTGCTCAACCTCCAAGTTGAGACTTGCTGCCATGCCAAGGATTACTCTTATGGATGTCATCTTCACAATCGGAGAAAAGATCTCATCATAGTCAATGCCTTTTCTCTGGCCGAATCCTTTTACAACTATCCTGGCCTTGTACCTTGGATGTGATGTGTGCTCTTCTTGCTTGATTCTGTAGACCCACTTGTTCTTCAAAATTTTCTTGCCCTTGGGCAACTTCACCAACTCATAAGTATGATTCTTATGCAAGGAATCCATCTCTTCTTGCATAGCCTTTTTACACTCCTTCTTGTGCTCATCTTCCATTGCATATGCAAAGCATTCAGGTTCTGAACCGTCAGATAATAACACCACGTATTGATCTGAGGGATACCTGCTGGAAGGAATTCGACCCCTGTTGGATCTTCTGAGTGGAGCAGCTGGTGGACTTTCTGGTGCTGGTGCTTCCTGCTGATCCGGATCATCAACTTCAGCATCATACTCTTGTTGCTGCTGCTGGGGAGCATCTTCTTCACCTGCACCACCATGTACATCATCTTATACATCTTCTGCATCTGCTTCAACTTGCACAGGAGCTGGAGCTGCAGGAACTGGGTCAAAATCAATCATGTCTCGCTGCTGCTGAGGAGGAACCTGCCCCTTTCTCTTCACAATATCACCCCTTTGTCTTCACAATATCCTCAATTGTTTGGTCTTCAACAAACACAACATCACGGCTTCTCACAACTTTCCTTGCTATAGGGTCAAACAGCTTGTAGCCAAACTCGTCACCACCATAGCCAAGAAAAACACACTGTCGTGTCTTCGAATCAAGCTTTGACCTTTCATCTTGAGGAATATGAACAAATGCCTTGCACCCAAAAACCTTCAGGTGATCATATGAGACGTCCTTGTCACACCAGACCCTGTTAGGAACATCTCCCTGCAAAGGATAACTTGGTGAGAGATTAATAAGATAAATTGCAGTCATCAAAGCCTCACCCCAAAAGTGTTTATGTAGCTTTGCACTTGACAACAAGCATCTAACTCTCTCCACAATTGTCCTGTCGATCCTCTTAGCAAGACCATTCAGCTGTGGTGTCTTTGAAGGAGTAAATTGATGCCTAATACCTTGTTGCTTGCAATATGCATCAAATGGCCCAATGTACTCTCCTCCATTATCAATGCGAATGCACTTGATCTTCTTCTCAGTTTCTCTCTCAACCGAGTCTTGGAATTGCTTGAATACACCTAGTACTTGATCTTTGGTCCTCAAAGTGAAGGCCCAAACTTTTCTGGAAAAGTCATCAATAAAAGTCACAAAGTACATAGCACCACCAAGAGATCTTACCGACATTTTGCAAACATCGGAGTGTATCATGTCCAGCTTCTCGGGCTTCTTGTGAGGAGGTAGATTCTTGAAGACAACTCGGTGTTGCTTCCCTGCTAGACAATCTGAACATTTCTTGATGTGAACGCCTTTCACACCCTTCAACAATTTTTTCCTCACTAGCACTGTCATTCCCTTCTCACTCATGTGCCCAAGTCTTGTGCCATAGAGCACAATGATCATCCTTATCTATGCATTGACAGAAGCACTAAAGAGCTTAGCATGAACATGATACAACACTGAGACCATTTTACCTCTTGCAACAATCATGTTGCCTTTGGTGAGCTTGTACTGCCCTTTTCCAAAACTGCTCAAGTAATCATCTCCATCAAGCAAACCAACTGAAATAATATTGACGAAGTGCCTCAACATGCCTCACAGATTTGAGGACTAACCTTGTACCATTTGCGGTATCCAAATGCACATCTCCTTTTCCAATGATGGCTGCTCTATCATTGTTCCCCATCTTCACAACACCAAAATCACCTGATATATAGTTAGTGAAGAGCTCTCTGCGAGATGTAGCATGAATGGTAGCACCGTTGTCCGGTATCCAAATCATATCGTCACCATCCACAAGGTTGACGGTTTCATCAGAAACAACAGTGATCCTCTCCTCAACAGTGGAACCAAATCTGCCCTCATTTTCTTCATGCATAACAAGCATGATGTCCTCTTCTACTGCAGTAACTCGGTTGCCCTCTGTGTCACTATCACTGTCAACTTGCTTCTGATCTTGCTTCTTCTTTTTCTTTTTGTCTTTCTTCCACTTGTCACATTGCCACTTAATGTGGCCCTTCTGATGGCAGTGATGGCACTCATAATCAGCATACTTACTTTTTGATTTGCTCCTACCTCTTTCCGCCCCTTTACACTACTAGGGAAAAGCCTAGCAGCAGCGCGGGTTTTAGGACTATCAGTAGCGCGGGCAGGAGCGCTACTGGTACGGCGCTACAGCTAAAGGTTAGCAGTAGCGTTGGCCGACTTAGTAGTAGCGCTTTCTCGTTGCCGCGCTACTGGTAATTACTAGTAGCGCTTCTCCCAGCCCGCGCTACTACTATTATTCCATATTTTATTTCTTTTTTATTTCATGTTGTATTCATACACCTCTATACAAGTTTTCATACAGCAGCAATTTAGAGATTTTTTTACATCATAATGAGTTATTACATCATTGGGTGAAAGAACCGTGGACTAGTTTCAAGTGGATGGACATCCACTTGAAACTAATCCGCGGTTCTTTCACTCAATGATATAATAAATATCATCATCATATCATTAACAACTTATCATCATAATACATCATTGTCATATAACACCTCCTCATGATCATCGTTTTCATCGAAGAGACATCACATAGCAAGTTGGTCACTAGTCATAATCACAGCTACTCCTCATCATCAACTCTAACACATTGTACCACATAATAAACATATTGTACCTCATAGGACCTACTACATTCTCTTAGGACCTACTATATTCTCTAAGGTAAAATAGCAAAAAAACAAGATAGCCCCTGGCTCTCCATTATGGAGAATGCAGATTATCCTGTCTCCAGTTCTTGCCATTCGCTTAATGTTGCTTCCAAGAACCTCCTTACGAATGTCCAAACATTTTTTCCACTCTTTGATTAGCATGTGTTCACCGGTTTCAGAAATCCGATATGCACAGGTGAGATCCGTAGGATGACCTGGCTGCATGTTCAGAACTTCAAGGCGACCATTGTAATACATCAGATGAGGCACACAATCAATCGGGATTTTCTGTTGAAAAACATAGTAATAACTTCGTAGTTAGCAATGATGTATTGGTTTTAGAAGTATGCAAAAGATGCACGGATGTCATAATAGTAAAAAATCTTACCACGGTATCTCCATAGAAGTTATCGTGGTTCAACACATGCACTAGTGGCACGTATTCACCATAATTTGGAGGAGTTCGATAATAGGTATTGTAATTCTCAAAGAAAGTACAAAATGCGATTAGATGATTTTTCTCCTTATAAGTTAATTCGGAGCCATCGGTGTAGTGGGTTTTGTCTACCATCTTCCGCACATTCCTTGAAGAATGAAAATAAGCTGTCAATGGAAATAAGCTGTCAACTATTTTGAAATAAACAATATAAATTATTTAATAACTATGTTTGAGAAACTCACATAGCGGTAGAATCGGAAGCGTATCAACAAGGACCCAAATGTCCATATTGTTTTGCTCGATATCAGGATCACCAAGATCCATGGTGACAATCATACCCTCATAAAAACCATACATTTTGCAAAGTGCTTCCCAATTTTGGCAACCAAAATGGGTTACGCTCTGAGAATTGTACAGATTTACTTCCAAATCCATATCATGATGGGTCCTTAGGTGTATTTTCTTTGTTTCAAAATTTTCATGGTCTTCAAAACCCATCCTCTCCAAGACATAGCGTCTTGCATGGCATGGGATAAGCTAGTCGAATTGTAAAAGATGAAAATTAGACGTTGAAATAGTTGAAGTCGTGCTTAATTATGAAAAAACACTTGTCCTCGTTGCGTACCGTTTCAACGTCGAAGGTCTCCTCGAGCTTAATGCTGAAGCACCGATCATCGTCCAGCTGAGGGCACCTGTCGCACAGACCTCGATCGTCGTGGCACCAGCTGCACTCCCCCAGGAGACTTTCGTCACCCGAGTACGACATTGCCTACATTCATAATTCAAAGTGCTTCCCAATTAAACATATGTACTAAAAAACCTAAATTAGATCATTATTTTTTGAGAAAATCTAGGCCACTCGATATTTCCTACATATTCTAGCACAAGTCATGCCAGAACTCACGGAAAAATCCGGCATGACCTTTGCTAAAAAAGGACATATTGAGCACCTGAAATTTGCCGGAACGAAAATTAATCAACACTCCGGCAAAACATAGGCCACTCGGAGGTGTAACCTGAACATGACCGACCACTTGGGCAACCACATATCCTATTTGAGCAACACAGGATATACATGTTTTTATCTACATCATATATATCTTATAGGACTCATATTGACATGGAGATTTGGCTGGTCTCACCTTGAGGTCGGAGGGGGTCGGTGGAGGAGGGAGGAGGGACTCCTTGATTTCTGCAAAAGCTAAAACCCTATAAGTTATCACTAATACATCCCGAATAATTGCTTAAAATAAAAAAATAACAACAAATATGACATGTTCAACTAGTTCTATTAATTCAACTAGTTCTTACTAAATATAAACTTACTATAAATAGAAAAAAAACTAGTTCTTTCTAAAAATAAAGTAGTTCAACTAGTTATATTAATTTTCTTACTAAAAATACATTAGTTCTATTAATTCAACTAGTTCAACTAGTTTATTAATTTACTTACTAAACTAGTTCAACTAAAACTAAACTAGTTCAACTAAAACGAAACTAGTTCAACTAGTTTATTAATTTACTTACATTCTACAATGTCTACATTCTAAAATCTACATTTAAATTACCTACAATTTGAA
>NC_057802.1:557130841-557138572 GCF_018294505.1 Triticum aestivum
AATGAGGGAGGAGGGGGCGGTCGAAGGCGGAGGGAGGAGGGCACGGTGGGAGGAGGAGGGAGGAGGGCGCGGTGGGAGGAGGAGGGAGTACCTCGGTGGAGGACGGACGACGGCGGCGGCGGTGGATGACGGGTATCGGCGCGGGCGAGAGTGAGTGAGTAAGTGAGTGAGAGAGGGTCGGCCGCGTGGGGAGGATAAGGTAGGGTTAGTAGTAGCGCGTGTGCGAGAAAAGCGCTACAGCTAAGGACAATAGCAGTAGCGCTGTGCGAGGATACGCGCTACTGCTAAGTTGGGCTAGACATGGGTGCCAAGTTCAAACATAGCAGCAGCGCTTTTTGCTTGTACGCGCTACTGCTAAAGTTATAGCAGTAGCGCGGTTTATTTACGCGCGCTGCTACCAAGTAGCAGTAGCCCACGATTTTGTCCAGCACTACTGCTAAGATGCTGTGTATAAGGTTTTCCCTAGTAGTGTTACCTGGACCTTTGCTCTTACTTCTCCTCCTAGACTGAGTGACTAACACCTCTGAATATGAGGAAGAACTAGCTTCAGCCACCTTTCTGGACTCTTCATTTAGTACCCCTGGTTTTCACAAGATTCCAAGTGACAACTCCATTAGGTGCTGAATTGCAAACTGTGACCTTAAAGGTCTCCCAGCTATCCGGTAATGAGCCTAGTAGCAGCAAAGCTCTTACTTCATCTTCAAATGTTATTCCCGTTGAAGAAAGCTGATTTATAATGCCTTGGAATGTATTCACATGATCCGCAATTAGAGTGCCCTCTTTGTACCTCAAGCACATCAATTGTTTGATCAAGAACATCTTATTTGTACCTTCTTTTCGGGCAAACAACTCTTCCAATTTCTGCCATAAGGTGCGTGCATGTGTCTCATCAATTGTATGGTTCAAAACATTGTCATCGACCCATTGCTGAATAAACCCACAAGCTTGGCGATGAAGTACCTTCCACTGACCTTCCTCAATGCCCTCCAGCATCTCAGTGGAGAACACTGGCTTCCAGTATTCTTTCACATACAACAAGTCCTTCATATTGCCCTTCCATGCTTGATAATTTGTACCATTCAAAGATATCATCCTGCTGGTATTCACTTCCATCTTTCACCACAAGAAACTCAGCAATTTGCACAAGCAAACCAAGGCTCTGATACCACTTTGTTGGGGCTGGACGGCAACAATGCCCTGCACAAATCCACCGACACAGCAAATATGCACACTACACAGCCCCCTCCACTTGTGATGAACTTTGAGGACAGCTTTAACCAAAAAGTAAGCAGCGGAATAACACAAACAACATGCACAAGTGACACGGGATTTAACGTGGAAAAACCTCCTCAACTTGAGGAGTAAAAACCACGGCTGTGGACCGACCGGTCCACGCAACTTCACTATGAGAATGATGAGTACAAAGTCTTCTCTAGAACCTCTAGAGAATTACAACACACTCTCCACGTTGCCAACCGGCAACAGCAACAACAACCACAAGAGGCAAGATTTCAGCAAAGCAGAGTTTACATAGCTTCTGTACCCTTCAGTGTTTTGCAAACTGCTCTTAAACCGCTGAACCAAACATCACCAAATTTGGCAGACAAGTAGACACATGAGTTCTTGACATCCCCTCCAAATTTCAGCTCAATCGGACATCATTTGCCTACCCAAACTGTTCGTCTCCCAAAACTACTCTGTTCTAAAACTGCAGCAATCAAAGCTGACAAAACCACTCTCAAATCTGATGCTCCACTGACCCAATCCTCAAACCAGCTAACCAGATCGAAGTACTCAAAGTAAGGAATGATCTCACCAAGTTTGGGGTCGATCCAAGCACGTTTGAGCCTCCAATCGCCAGATTGAACACTGTCTAGTCAGATGCAGGAAATCTGGACAGAACCTCTGCTTCTTCTTCTTCCTCTCGCTCAGGTTGTGTTTTCTCTTGTGTGTTCTCTCTCGCACTCTCACGAATGGCATCCACCACCAGCAGGGGTGGAGTGGCTAGGGTTTTCTCCTTGCTCCCTTCACCAGGGAACACTCACAACCGTTGGATGCAGAGCAGATCAACGGTTCATATGTGTTGGACTTGTGGGCTGATGTTGGGCTGCCAACACACCTCCATGTGGAGGGACTTAGCCCAACAAAGACGACATGCTAGCGGCTAGCTCTACCTTTTGCCAACGTGTGAATCAAGGCTGCATCGATCGGCTAACTCATGAGATCAATGAGTTTCTTCATTAGGACCTCGGATTGATTCCCAAGTTTTCTCATAGCTAGCAACTCCCTCCATCTAGGTTTATTAGGCCGACCAATAAATTTAAGTATGTCACAAAAATTATATCATCGGAAAGCTCTTTCAAATACAAATCCAACCGTGTACTTTTTGTACCATATATTTTATATTTTACTGGGAATATGGATGGTCAAAGTTTGGCTCAAAATAGTGGGGGGCCTAATAAACCTGGACGGAGGTACTAGCTAGCAAGTCTAATTAGTGAGCAATATATTCAGACCTGCAGTCTCCATCTTATTACTTAACAATGCCCTCAAGACCTGCACAGAAAACAAGGTCAGATCCGTGGAACACATGATACTAGCAAAAATGTTCTCTTACAGATACTAGCAAAAATGTTCTGTAGGTAATGTTGTTATTATTGTTTCTTTCATCATCATACGCCATGTTATTTACGGAGCAATTATAACTGTTGTGCACTTCTCCTTGGCACACTACTTATGTAGTTATTTCCTCAATTGATTTTCCTTGCTAACAAGTATTTTGTTTGTACTTCAGTGTAAGCAATTGTAAGTTGGTTAAGATGTAACACAACTTGAGCCATTGTTTCGCAACAACTCACTGGCATTTGATATTGAGTTTCAGAATTTTTATTATTATTGTAGATCAGATCTACAACCTCAAATCTGAGCAAGTACACACTACTAGGGAAAATCTTATACACAAAATCTTAGCAGCAGCGCGGTTTAAAAACAGACGCTACTGCTAATTAGCAGTAGCGAGCTTCAGGAAACCGCGCTACTAATAGCACGGTAGCAGTAGCGGTCTAGGTGAAACAAGCGCTACTACTATAATTGCCACGGCGTTGCCTCCAGGCTAGATATAGTAGTAGCGCCCTTCCAAGGACGTGCTACTGCTAAAGTACTTAGTACCAACGTTTTTCTTCAAAACACGTTGCTGCTAAGTATTGCACCTAATTAAGTTTAGTCCCATACTGCTAAGCGAACAAGGTGTTTACCATCTTAAATATGTTACTTCTCAAACTATCTCGAGCACTTGGTCTTCATTGAACTATATGTGTAGGATTTGTGGCTGCAATATGAATCTTCACCAGTGCCTATACATGAACTGTGAGGATTCATGTTGACTATTTAAATTCTACACAAAAAGATCAATGATGACCAATATATTTTTGAAGTTTTTACATGCTTAGACTTAGCAGTTGCGTTTTTTCAGGGCAAAGCGCTACTGATATTATAAAACAGAAAGGAATAGCTGTAGCGCATTTTGCTGGACACGCTATAGCTAACTTAGCTATAGCGCGTTCCGGCCAAACGCGCTGCTGCTAGTTTGACTTAACCCCTGGCCGCGCGGGCTCAAAATTTCGCTAAGTCCTTCCCCTCCACTTCCCCCTCTCCCCCAACTGCTCCATCGCTGCCGTCGCCCTGCCGCTCTCGACCTCACCGCCGCCGCCCGCCGCCGCCCTCAACCTCACCACCGCTGCTGCCCGCCGCACACCCTCGACGCCGCCCCCGACCCCGACCTCGACGCCGCCCCCGACCTCGACGCCGCCCCCGATCCCGACCTCGACGCCGCCCTACGCCGCGCGCCCGAGCCCCGACCCCGACCTCGACGCCACCTGCCCCTCCCTTGCCGCAGTCACCGTAAGGCTCTGCCTCTCCTCTCCCCTACCCTCCTCTCTCTCTGCTAGGGTAATTCATATATGTGTTGATGTTGTGTTGATGTCCATATGAACCCTAGATTTGTTTAGGGCAGTAGGCATTTTTTAGCATTTAGGAAAAATGATTAGCAATTTTTTTAGGAAATAGCTAGGGAATTTTTTTATGAAAATGCCTAAACAGTAATTTCATTCAAAAAACAAAAAACAGAATTGTTTTTCTTTCAAAAACTTGGTTAAACTAATTGTTGCTATGTAAACAAAAACAAGATTGTTGTTATATGATATATGTCATTGATGTTCATTTGCATATTCCATTGTTGAAGTGGTTCGATTGTGCCCAAGTGGCTTTGTTGTTTCCAGGGAATGAAGTCGAGTGGCCTATGTTTTGCCAGAATGTTGATTCATTTTCGTTCCGGCAAATTTCAGGTTCTTAATTTGTCCACTTTTTAGCAAAAGTCATGCCGAAATTTTCCATGAATCGGCATGACTTGTGCTACAAACTAGGACATATCGAGTGCCCGCGATTTGCCGCACCGGGAAGGAGTCAACATTCCTGCAAAGCATAGGCCTTTTTAATATCATTATTCATTTTATTAGGTATAGAATTAATTGACTAGATTTAATTGTAAGAACTAGTTGAACATGTCACATTTGTTGTTATTTTTTTAGTTAAAGCAATTATTCCCGCATCGACGTCGATGATGCCTATCTCGCGTCCTCGTCGTCGTCGACTCGGCGGAGGACACCTGCTTGACGAGATGGGCCATATCCGGGACTGGGCTCCGCCGGGCTGGTACTAGGAGGCGCTACCTATCGGGGGGCGCAGGTTGGTGAGGAGTCAGCCCGTCGTTGACCCGAACCTTCTTTGGTGGCAGTCACGTGGGCCAGTGACGGTCTAGAGGCTCGAGGACCCCGCGGAGGTGGTACGTCACCATGTCAGGGAGGAGAACGCGCACGACCGTCGCTACTTGTTTGAGTTGGAGCACGGGTTCTCCAATACCTGGCAGGTTCTTTGGGCAGAAGACCGGAGATATGATCCTGTGATGGTTCCTTCTCTTTGGGTGTCCACCGCCCGCGCGGATACCCGTCGTGCGCTAGGGTTTTAGTTGTATTAGTGATGTTATATGTATGATACTATTCGGGATGTATTAGTGATAATATTCGACGATGTACGGACGCATGAGATGATTTATTTTTGCTTATTGAATGCATGCTAATTTGAATACTTATTTATTTTACGATTTGGTTTTGCTTATTGAATGCTCATGTCAATATGAGTCCTATAAGATATTTTGAAATGTATATCTTGTGTTGCTCAAATAGGAAATATTGAGTGCACCGGATTTATGTGTTGAGTATCCTGGTAGTTGCCTTCGATCGATTTTCAATTAATGTTTCAACTATGAACATAGGACATGTCTGACGATGAAAAGGATTTTGGTATTTGCGAATACTGCGAAGGCGAGCGCGGCCTGTGCGACAGAATCTTCCTAGATGATGATAGGCGCTTCAGCATCAAGCTGGACGAGAACTTCGAAGTGGATACAGTAAGTCACAACGACAAGTCTTTTTCGTAATTAATCATGACTTCTGCTTCATTTGCTTCAACTTATAATTTAAATTTTTTACTATTCTACTAGCGTATCCCCTGCCATGCAAGAGTTTTTGTCTTGGATAAGATAGGTTTCAGTTCTATGAACTACTACGGAGGTAAAGAGAGTTAACTTGAAGACCAAGCATGGTTATACTTTCCACGCAAAATTATACACCGCAGACACCTACACCTATTTTGAATGCAAAACTTAGCAAGCACTATGCAAGGCTTATGCATTTGAGCCAGATATGTTTATCACCTTTGATATTCGTCCCGAAGATGATATTGAAGGTAATAGAGACATTTGGGTCGATGTGCAGACACCTCCAGTTATACCATTATGTGAGTTTCTCAACCATATTTATGTCTTCGATATTGTTTATTCAAAATAGTTGATAACTAATTTCTATTGACAGCTTATTTCCATTCAAGCAAACATGTCCGGCGCTTGGTAGACATGACCGTCCATTGTCCCGAGGCTGAACTAAATTGCAAGGAGATAGGTCATTATGTTTCATGGCTTGAGGATCTTGATGCTGTCAAGACAAATTATTTTCCTGGACTTAGAAATCTTAGTACTCAAAACGTGTGACCAATAGTGTTCGTACTGAACTATGGTAACATCTATTTAGGAAAGATCGTAAGATTTTTACTATTTGTCCTCAGTGCATCTTTTGCATACATTATTTTTTAAGCTAAACTTCATTGCTAAGTATGTTACTATACGATGTTCTTCAACAGGGACTCCCGATGAATGTTGTGCCTCATTGGATCGAGACTAAAGGTCGCATGAGAATTGTTAGCTTACGGCCAAGATATCCTACAATGCACTTTAGTGCATACAGGATTTCTAATAGCGAGGAATGCTTAATAGTGAAAGACTGGAGCAAAATTGTGAACGATCGTAGAGAAGTACTAGGGGGCAGCAATGAGAAGCGCAACCCACGATTAGGAGACAGGTTCATCTGCATGCTCCAACTTGATGAAGCAGGAGTGCTACACATGTTTTATGCTATTTTACCTGAGAGAGAGTAGCAGCAGTGATTAGCTAGCTAGAAATGAGTTATGATGATTAAATAGCTAGTGTTGGTGGTAATGACTATGATAATTATTATTAGCTAGTGTTGATGGTGATTAGATAGCTACCGCAGCTAGTGTTGGTGGTGATTAGCTAGCTAGAATGAGCTTGAAGATGATGATGTGTGCTACACTATTACTATGATGATTAAATAGCTACTGTTGGTGGTAATGACTATGATGATGATTAAATAGCTTGTGTTGGCGGATTAGATTCAAGTGGAGGCAACATGTGGTGCACATCGAAAGTACTACTAGTCCAAACTAGATCAAGTTTGGATTAGTAGTATACTTTTGACATGCACCACATGTTGCTTCCACTTGAACCTAATCCACCTTCATTTGACACACTGTTATGGACATATTGATATAACAACCTTATAATTGGTATTGTACCAAAATTTGTATAATGGCGTATAAATACACAAAAAATTAAAAAAATGAGAAAAAGAATACTAGTAGTGATGGAGTGTAAACACGCTACTACTATCTATATTAGCAGTAGCGCGGGTGTGAACAAACGATGCGGCTATATGTATTAGCAGTAACGCGTGTAACAGGCGCTACTGCTAAGGAATAGTTGTAGCGCCTTACTAGTAGCGCGGTGTCCCGCGCTATTAGTGGGCATTAAACCCGCGCTACTACTAGGATTTTCCCTAGTAGTGACACATTCAGTCATCTATCCTGACGCAATGCAAAATATTTGTCCCTTAGACCACAATGTATACTTGTATTACTGGCCAGAATGCATTGAGATTTTTTAAGATAATAAATATTGCCCCGAAGTTCTGAAATATTTGTACTGCCTTTTTTCTCTCTCTCATGTCTTTCCTCGATGTCTTTTTAGTTATCATGATGTGAGTCTCTGCGGGAGTCTTTTTTTTCGACAAAGGGTGGATTTTATTAGCTCAATATGGAGCATCAAGGAGATACAAACACAAAAAGCACACACCCGGCCTCTGCATAGCTAAGATGCACACAGCCAGCACGAACGCACACACACAAAAATCACACCGGCAACTAGCAAAGTCATATGACCAAAGCTATGCCAAGGCAGATAGAAAACAAAAAGAAAGTGTCTTTCCTCGATGTCTTTTTAGTTATCATGATGTGAGTCTCTGCGGGAGTCTTTTTTTTCGACAA
>NC_057802.1:557138827-557184809 GCF_018294505.1 Triticum aestivum
AAAAGAAAGTGTCTTTCCTCGATGTCTTTTTAGTTATCATGATGTGAGTCTCTGCGGGAGTCTTTTTTTCGACAAAGGGTGGATTTTATTAGCTCAATATGGAGCATCAAGGAGATACAAACACAAAAAGCACACACCCGGCCTCTGCATAGCTAAGATGCACACAGCCAGCACGAACGCACACACACACAAATCACACCGGCAACTAGCAAAGTCATATGACCAAAGCTATGCCAAGGCAGATAGAAAACAAAAAGAAAGTGAAAAAAAAAAGCAATGATAATCCAGGCCGAGCAGGTGTTGATCCAAAAGAAAATGGTGCAAGCGCACGTGATCCGAACGTGGACACAGCCACGTAGACTAAACGCGCACGCACTATGAAAGCGGCTTGCCAAAGACCATCCGCGGAACCAGAACCTTCGTCGATGTTCAAGTGACATCGGTCGCAGCTCAAATGGCAAGAAGAGATGGTACCGCCAAAATCTCATGGAGACGCTCCGGCAATCCCATTCTTCCGATGCAAGTGTTTGTCGATGGTAAATCTTAGCATGACCATGGGCCCCAGACAATACACCACGAGCCTACACTGCACCGCCTTGGCTGCAACAAGTCGTCAATATCATCGAACATGACTTGGCTATCTGTACCGCTATCACATCCCTGGACTACCACTGTACATCATGTTCGCAAGGCCACACTGCAGCAACGGATCGTCCCTGCTTGATGGCACAAAAGCAACCGGCAAACCGCCAACAGCCACTAGTCTCGCTAGCTAGGCCCAACTCCAAGATGATACCCCCAACGGGGAACATGACCCCAAGTGTCGCCATCATACGATCCGGGAAAACCCGGCCCTAGGGTTTCCCCTCAAGTGTTCTGGGAGGGAAGCCGAAGATTACATGTCGACGCCTTCATCAAGGTAGCGACGCCCATAGGCGCCGTCGTCGTTCGCTTCGACCGTAGTCAAAGTCTGGCTTTCGCCCGCAATCTCCATCTCCTCCAGAAAAATGAGCCTAGCTGCTCCACCACGTCCACCTTCTTCACCACAGGACCACCATGGCCGGAGGACTGGATCCTTCTAAGCCGGAAAGTCCCGAGGCAGGCCGATGAGATATGAATCAGATCAGGGACCACACCGCCCAAAGAAGACACCAGGCCAGATCACCGGAGCGTCATCCCCTTGTGCACGCCATCCAGCCACCGCCATGCATCTGGGCCTCCCAGCGTCGACGCCATGCCGCCGCCCGCCGGTGAGCGCCGCAGCCCCACTACCGTCTCCCGCAGATCCGGCCAAGGCATCCGTGGCCAGCCGCCACACGGATCAGCCGAGGCATCCGATGGGTTGCCGCCAATGAGATCCAATCTATCAAGAGCTAGCTTACCTGTGGCGTGAGGTAATAGATGAGCGTGCACTGTTCCAGGCAAAAATCGATTAAGCTGCTAGCATCCTTGCTTACTGTGCTTGCTTTGCACGTAGTGTGTTAGCTCCTTTGAAGCACCGATCCGCACACAAGTACTACACGACAAGCATGCACACACACTCAGTAAGCACGCACGCACTGACGCATGCAAGCGGCAGCAAGCGCGCAGCCATCACGCACGCAGCACGGTACCAGCAAGGCAGCAAGTACGCGGCGGCCGCGGTGGCAGCAATAGCCGGGGGCACGCTCGCACAGTCGAGCTCAAATACTTGATCCAATCTTTTTTTCTGACATATTACCACCAGAGGTAGCATTGTCTTTCTACATGCCATTTAACAAGGCCGGATGGAAAAATAGATGAAAGTGTTAGAAGTAGGACGCACACCTAGCCGCCGCCACCAAAAACCCTAGCTTTCTGCCTCCCACCGGCGCCGGCGCCGGTCCATCCCGTCTCCGGTGGCCCTATGGCCATGGAGGCGGAGTGGATCTCGGCCCTTGCCGGTGGGAGGGCTCTATTTTTAGATCTTTTTTCGAGCTTTGTTAGGGTTTGTGTCCTGCTCAGGAAGGCGAGACGGGTGGCGGCTCCCTGAAGATGGAATAAAGGTCTCCCGCCTAGCCTCCGTTCCGGTGATGCGTCTTGCATCGTCGGTGGGCGTGTGGAGTTGTGTCTCCGGCGGATCTGCCTTTGGTGGATTTGCTCGGATCTGTTCGCCGTTCGTGTGTTTTCAGGTTGGATCCTTTTGATCTACACTCTTCATCCACGACGGTTGCTGTTCTGGTGCGTTGGTTCTACGGGGCCTTAGCACGACGACTTCCCGACTGTCTACTACAACAAGGTTTGCCCGGCTCCGGCAAGGGAGGGGCGATGACAGCGGCGCGCCTTCGGCTCGCTTCAGTGCTTGTAGTCGTCGCTAGGTGGTCTACGGATCTGGATGTAATTTTTATTATTTCTAGTGTTCATTGTACTACCATGATTGAAGATGAATAGATTGAAAGTTTTCCCCGCAAAAAAAAAACAAAATAAAGTTTAAGTGTCAAGAATGGAAGAAAAAAGTTTTTTGGCAAAAAAAAGCAAAATTTAAGAAAGGGCCAAATAAGGAATTCTCTCATCAAACAGAGTCACGCACATCCCGCGCGTGCCTGGTTGGGCTGCATGCGGGCAACAGAACGCGCCCATCGCCCATAATAGATTGACTAGCACTACAGTTTTTCTCTTTAAAAAAAAAGCACTACAGTTTTTCTTCCGGGCAGAAACGAGCTTAGAAAAAGACCTTGGATGGAGATGTACTGGAAGTTTGAGGAAAAGTCGGTCGGTGCGTCGTAAAACTCGCCTTGTCGAACGCGGAGCGCGACAAATGGAGGCGAAACTCATTCCGCACTTCACCACCGCCCGCGTCCCGTGCGCGTGTCGGTCCAACGCCACCCGGATCCGATCTCATCGGATAGCTGCGTGCGTGCGTGCGTCTGCTGGACGGAGAACCCGGAAGCGCTCGCTCCATCGGCCGCCAGCCGGCCACGCAGTCCCATTCCCATTCCCACTCCCAGCGAAGCTCCGTCCGCCCGCCCGCCGGTGAAAACGTCTCGCCAGAATAAAACACGCGCACCAGCAGCAGTTCGGCAGCTCACCGAACATCCTTCCTCCCCTCTCCCCGTCGCGTGGCTCCGGCCACCGCGCGCGCCCCGAGGCCATCATCCCTCCAGCCAGTCGCGATGGACACGGCGGCCGCGGCGAGGCGGCACCCGGCGCTGGGCGGGAGGCGGCGTAGGGGGCGCGGGGGCGTGGCGCCGGTGCGGTGCTCCGGCTCGCCCGCGCAGGAGTTCGCGGCGCTGGCGTCTGTGTTCCGGCGGCGGCTGGTGGTGGGGGCGAGCACGGCGGCGGCGGCGGCCGTGGGGGCCAACTTCGGGGGCGTCACCAGCTTCCTCCTCGGCCTCTCCCCGGAGCTCGGCCGCTCGCTCCGGCTCGACGTGCTCTACCCCGTCGGCGGATTCACCCGCTGCCTCGACTCCGACAGCGGATTCGGTACTACTAACAACTTGCTTCCTCTCCTGCTTATCAATTCTTGGTTGAGCAAATTGAGCTGCTGCCATGAATTCTCTTCTCCTCAATGGGTTGAGCCGCTCCTTCTCATCCATCGCGCCATTTTGCTAATTCTTCCGAGCTCAAAGCTTCCCGATGCTAGGCCTGTAGGCCATACACTGTAACCCATTCGATTCGGGTCAACAGGGTTCACGGCAACAATCATTCATGCCTTCATGCTCTCTGACTGAGCGCACGTTTTAGAGTGCTTGCTGACAGCATTGGCAACGCAAGTTTTGTTCAGAATGAGATTAGTAGTTACACACTTCACACAGAGACTTCTCTGAATGCACGTTTAGTCATTCACATTGACCGGTTTATAGTGCTCAGCTATTCACACCGAGACTTCTCTGGGCGCACGTTTACAATGCTTGACACTGATAGCATTAGCAACTCAAGCATTTCTCAGAATAAAGTTAGTAGTAACCAGCCACGAAAGAGGAAAAATAAATGTGTCGATTTGAGAAAAGCTGATTTGACTGGCATTCTGGCAAATTGGTGTTCGGTCCAGGTTGATGCTCCTGCCATCAGCCACGAAACACAAATTGAAGGCAACCCTGCTTGTGCATGTTGCTATCAAATTGCAACTTTGTGCCCCCACCAAAAAAGTACAGAAACTAGTGATCCCAAGTAGTTGTGTTGTGTTCACATCCCACCCACAGAAAAATAAGAGAAGTGTGTGAATTCGGAATTAGTACATCGGCATATTCCATGCTCACTTGGAGAAGAAAGACAGATTAGATCAGGCAGCCTTTTTGTTCCGGTTGGTTCTGGAATATGACATCCAAGGGCAGAGAGGCACCTTCAATTCAGACATTTCCCTGTAGTATTTTCTTCCAAAGATCGAACCTTGTCCTTTGTGCCACAAATTAGCCATCTTCTTCTTCTGGTTGGTTCTGGAATATGACATTGAGGGGCAGAGGGGCACCTTCAGTTAGACATTTCTCTATATTTTTTCTACTGAAAAATGATTTTTGTCCTTTGTGCCACAAGCATGAGTGGCTACAAAAAATGTGGTCCTTGCTGCTACAGCCCACTACATCCATCTGCTATATCATGCCTCCAATGGGATTGTATGGGTAGATTATGAGCTATCTGGTGCTGCATTTAGGGCCTGCCACCTGTGCTCCATGTCATCTTGACTGATCATTTATGTCATCTGGTTCTCAACAAGATAACAAGTTTTGGTGGTTTGTTCTGTCAAATGTTTTCCCCTGGCTGAGAACATGTTAATAGGATACCACAAGTGTGGATCCTTCATCTTTGTTTTAGATGTATCATTTACATTTATCATCTGCAATATCTTCTGTGAAGTAGTGTACATATGCCGATTTATGCCAGATTATTAACTTTAAAGTCTCTTAACTCTTCTGCAGAGTTCATCTATCCAGCAAACTGGGTTGGAGACCAGACGATACTATACAATCAAATTAAGAAGGCAGAGCTGCAAAGATCACTAGACCCTCCGCCATTGACAAGTGGGAGTTCTCCATCTCGACCTCGGAATGTCAGTGGACCGGTGGCGGCTTTTGGCCCCCCGGGATCCAACGGGGAGCTCAATGTCAGTATCATTGTGTCGACCGTTCCACAAGACTTCTCGTAAGTATGCTTATATTTCATTTCAGTTCCTAAATGAAATGAGTATTGCCACTTCTATCCCACCGAAAGAGATCTTCCTAGTGCTAGTACACTTGAGTTCCTGTGTGAAAATTGACATTTTTTCAGTATCCTCTAAAGCATTGTTGAACTGCTTGGAACAGGATTGAGTCTTTCGGCGGTCCTAAAGATGTCGGGGAAGTGGTGCTGAGGAGGATCGCAAGGACAAAGCGAAACCCGGACATCAGCGCCACTCTGATCGATGCCGCATTGAGAGAAGACACCGTGAACAATGTGAAATACTACAAGCTAGAGTTCCGGGTCGAAAGCCCTTCCTTCCGACGGCACAATGTGGCGGTGTGCTGCGCGAGAGACGGCAAACTGTACACCTTGAATGCCCAGGCGCCCGAGTCGGCGTGGAGGTCGGTTAAGGAAGAGTTCTTTGCGATGGCGGATTCCTTCAGCCTAGTGATCGATGCTTGATCTTGTAGATACACACACAGTTTTGTATCCATGACCCTTGGGAGTTTCTATCCATTAGCTTGTAACTTTGCTTGCGAATGTCATAGTTTCGTTTAGCCGAGGAGTAAAACGTAACATAAATAAATGTTGAAGCGGAAGTGGTAAATATTTCTGTACCATAATGTTCTTTGTGACATCCATGTCTGAAGTTTGAATTTTGACCCAAGCAATCCATCTCGATTCCTCTCAAGGAATTATTCAGAATTCATAACTGAAGATGAAGTTTGCTGATTCAGAATTTCACATGTACTTGTCGGCTATCTCCACGAGGAGATCTGAGAGCTCCCTGGGCTTGGAGAACATGGGCATGTGATCGGCCCCCTGGAGCCCCCGCACCTCCGCGCCGGGGTTCCACGACGCCATCCGCCGCTGGAACTCGGGCGACCACGAGGCGTCCTCCTCGGCGACGACGTACACGCGGCTCACCGCGCCGTACCTCTCCGCCGTGAGCACCTCCTCCCCGTTCATCACGGCGTCGTCCACGAACCGCCGCGACGGCCTCACCAGCATCGTCGCCAGCGTCAGGTCCTCCGCTGGGCTGAGCTGATACAGTCGCTGCGCCATGTACTCCGGCCCCAGCAGGAACGTCTTGCAAGCGCGCTCCAGGTCGTCGCCGCCGGTGGTCTCGATCACGCTGTCCATGAAGAAACCCGGGCCCCTTTCTTGCGCAAACTGTAATATCGAGTGTTGTGTTAGGTTCGTTCATGGTGGGGGCGTGGGGTGTGGATCGAGAGGGTGGGCGCGCGCGCTGACCTGTTCGGAGACGAACTTGAGGGGCTTCCCGGCGGCCGGCATGGCGGCGGAGGCGAAGACGGCGACGGCGACCCTGTCCGGGTGCGCCTGCATGGCCAGCGCCAGGCTCTGGCCGCCGTAGCTGTGGCCCACCAGCACCGCCTTCTCCCCCGGCGGCAGCGCCCCCAGCGCGTCCAGCAGCGGCCGGCTGTACTCCTGGAACGAGCCCACCTCCTCGGCGCGCCCCGGCCTGGCGCCGCACGCGGCCATGTCGAGCGCGTCGACGCGGTGGCCGGCCGACCGCAGGGCCGTGGCCACCCTGTACCAGCTCCACGCGCCGTGGCAGACGCCGTGCACGAGCACGAACCGGTGGCCCCGCGGCCGCTCCTCGCCGGCGCCGGCGCTCTCCATCGGTTTGTCCCTCCGTTCACGGTCCGCCGAGCTCTTTCTTGCTGGTACAAATCCCCTGGGCTGGATTGCGACACAAGGTGGACAAGTGTGGTGGTAGTCCACGCGACATGATCACCTCAATTTCTCCACTTTTTCTGAGTGGTGGTTGTGCTGAATGAAAAGTACACTTTGGATTGTTTACTTATGACAGCGAGATGCTCTGCTTTTTTTCGCTGTTTCCGGCGAACGGCAGCCTGTACTGGCGATGAGTTGATGGCTAGCTCAGATGTACTTGTCGGCGATCTCCATGAGGATCGCGGCGAGTCGGTGGGGCGTGGAGAACATGGGCATGTGGTCGGCCCCCTCGACGGCCACCACCTCCACGCCGGGGCACCGCGACGCCATCCGGCGCTGCGACTCCGCCGCCCACGTCGCGTCCTCCTCGGTGACCACGCACGCGCGCCTCACCGCGCCGTACCTGTCGGCGGTCAGGACGCTCTCCGTCATCGCCGCGTCGTCGAGGAACCACCGCGCCGGCCTCACCAGCGCCGTCGCCAGCGCCAGGTCCTCGGGCGGGCTTCGCTGGTACAGACGCCGCGACAGGCGTTCGGGGCCCAGGAGAAACGTTTCCGCCCCGCCGGTCACCGCGGGCACGCTGTCCGTGGCGGCGTCCGGCGCCGTTTCCTCCATGATCTGGAAGGAAATGGCAAAGAAGATTCAAAGATTGTCACCGATCGTGTGGATGGATCACAGCAATTGAGTGGAAGATCAGATCAGTAGTAGTTCAGCCAGTGCCTGCGACAGTAGATGTGACATGGGGCACCCGGCGGCCGGCATGGCCGCGGCGACGAAGACGGCGACGTCCACCTTGTCCGGGTGAGCGTGCATGGCCAGCGCAAGGCTGTAGCCGCCGTAGCTGTGGCCGACGAGGACCACCTTCTCGCCTGGCGGGACCGCGTCGACGGCGTCGGTCAGTGGCCGGCTGTACTCGGCGAACGAGCGCACCTCGTCGACGCGCACCGGGCTGGCGCCGCACGCGGCCAGGTCGGGCGCCGTGACGCGGTGGCCGGCGGAACGCAGGATGGTGGCCAGCCTGTACCAGCACCACGCGCCGTGGCAGAGGCCGTGGACCAGCACGAAGTGGCTCTCCGGTTTCTTCACGACGGTCTCCATCTGTGGAACCTCCACTTTTTTTTTGCGACTGGTGGAACCTCCACTTGTGCATAGAACGGTAAGATATACGTCGGTGCAACATGTTTTTTTCTTTTAAAAAATGATCAAGATATAGTATTAAAAAGTTCACGGGAAGTACAAAGCACCTCAAACATAATAAACATTATATCGAGATTCCGAAATCACCGAACGACCACTATGGCCGTCAGAATGAGCCGCCGACGCGCAGCTGTAGCCGCTCCCTTACTGGAGCTGGCTTGACCTTGTCGGTGAAAAATGAGAAGCCTTCGTGCATGTGCCCCTAAAGACCAGCGCCCTGGAGCCACATTTTTCATAGTTGAACGTGTCCTTCTTTCTCGAAAAAGGACGCTGTTATTACTTAAAAGATTTAAGCATTACATCATGTGCTTAATACGAGTATATATTTTTCATTGGTCCATTCTGCGTGTGAACAGAGATTGTTGCCATACTCTTTGATATTGGTTTTGATGTACAATTACAGTGTATCTATATGTGTCTGATTTTGGATTTTTGCCATGACTCTTCCCTGATGGTCGTGTAATGTAGATTTTTGTCATGGCATCTTTGTGTATGTGAGGGGTCATATTTGCCATTCTTTCAGTGTCTTGGCCAGGTTGTTTTTTCCTTGGATCATATGTGTGTGATACAGTTTTTGTGCCATGCTATTCCGTTCTTTGTTTAGTGCAAAATCTGCCATGCCATTATGTGTGTGATTTTTTATTTCTGTTATGTATGTAGTAGTTGGTATTGTTGGCATGGAGTCGAATGTTGTGTTTTATAGAATTGTTCTTTTTTAGGATAATTAATTTTATGCCTGTAGTTGTGCCCCACTCGTCTGTTTTGCCCCTAATTTCAAAAACCCATGGTTCTGCCCAAGCTACTTCCCTCCTCTTATGCTTTTTTTTCATTTGACCGTCCTTTGACCGTTTGACTGTCACTTTCAAAACTTCATAACAAATTCATATTAACTTAGAAGCATGTGAGTTAGATATGAAAATGTTCAAAAAAAAACATCACCTATCGTTATATGTGCATGTCATTTTCATCCATGACATAATTGTTGGTCAAACATTTTTAGGTTTAATAACATTAGTAGTATTAATAACCTTGTGTGGTTTAAACAACACTTCTGTCGTGAATATAAAATGGCATGCACGTATAGGCGATGTATTTCTGAACATTTGATATCTTATTTGCATCTTCATGAGTTAATATGAATTTGTGATAAAATTTTGAAAATGACGGTCAAAGAGCAAAAGCATAAGCGAAGCGAAGCGGCTTGGGCAGAACAGTGTGTTTCTGAAAACTATGGGCAAAATAGTCGAGTGGGACAGGGACATAAAATTAATTATCCCTTCTTTCTACCATAACCACTGACACATAAGAGAGCTCCAATTCTAGGGATCTTACTATCTCAACTAGATAGTAACGTGCAGTTTACCGCGGCATTTTAACTTGTGAAAATAATTCTATGTTTTCTTCGAACACGGATCCATATTCTGCACTGTGATTCATACTATATTTTACCGCGCCGTGATTCATATTCCGCGCATACCGCAAGGATGGTCGAGCAAACAATGAAACCCACGGAATTTGGGCCAGTCATCTAGGATGATCCTTTTTGTTTTGCGGAGGTTCTTTTTGGTTTCTTTCTTTTATATTTTTCTCTTCTTCTATCACTTTTTTTATTTTTTATTTTCATTTTAATGTTTGATTTCGAATTTGTTTAATTATCTATTTTTCAATTTTTAAATAATTGAATATTTTTAAATTTTATGAATACCTTTTTTCCCATTTGGGAACATACTTAAAATTCATGAACATTTTTTGCTGAGGCGATCAAGCAAACGCGGAAACCGATAGACGAGATTGGCCGGTCATGTACGATGATCCTTCTGGTATTGGGAAGTTCCATTCGGTTTATTTCTTTTCTTATTTTCCTTTTTTTCTCTACTAGGTTTCTTCCCTTTTCTTTTTTTCTTTTTTCTCTACTAGGTTTCTTTCTCTTTTTTACTTCATATGTCTTTTACCTTCATTTTTCTTTTCCTATTTGTATTTGTATTTGTATTTTATTTTCATTTTCATTTTTCCATTTTATAATTCATGAATATCTATAAAATTTATGAATACTTCTTTAAATTTGGGAACATACTATAAATAATCAAATATTTTTTATAATTTGTGAAAATTTAAAATTCGTTGCTATTTTTTCATATTTGTGAAATGTGAAAATTGCAAGCATTTTTTATCTGGAAATATAACTTTTACAATATCAAAAATTCCTGATTTTCTTTAAAAGTCATATTTTTTAGAATTTGAATATATATTCATTCTCATGAAAATATTTTGAATTCATGAATGTTAAATAAAATTTGTGAACATATTCTAAAATTAAAAAAATCTTGAATATTTTTAGAAAAAATTCAAAGCATTTCAATAAAAAAACAGATGAAATAAGAAAAATAGAAACATGAAATGTCCTCATGAACACTTTCCCTACCTTATCCCTTGACGATTAGGGAAAATTCTCCACTAAAGGCTTCGACGGCGAGCTCGTGGATCGTCTCCCCATTGTTTGCCCCTCTGATGGCCGATGATGGGGAGGCGAATCCCGGTGCCTTCACTCTGGTTAGTACTTTCGGTTAGGGTATTTTTAGTCCTCGCAGGTGCGGTGTTCGGGCGGATGGCGGCGCTTCTTCTTCGAGCTTGTCTTCCGAACTCATATCCTCTTTAGTTCGTCCATCCACACGTAGTCGGAGCTCTGACGTAGATTTTTGTCGGCTCCTTGGGCAGTGAGGTCATGATTTCATGTCTTGTGGCAAGATTTCGTATCAGGTGCTGTAGATCTATTCAAGAAGGGTGATGTGGCACAGTTATAGCAAATAGTTGTCCGCGCGTGATGTGGCAAGCCTAAGCGCGCCAAGATGCGTGCGAGCCATCCAATGACGGGGAGTGCGTTCGTGCGAAATGATGAGAATTCTGATGTCAGTTGTATAACATTTCCGACTTTCCTTTATAATGAACTTGACTTAAGCCCACCATCAATTCAAGGAAACTAAACAAAAGCTTGAAGCTGGCTCAAATTAGCTGAAATATTTTAACTGAAATGCAAAATTACCCATTTAAAATATTGTATTCGAACTGTTAGAAGCGAAAGCTATAGCCGGCTCAAGCACACTGCACACACAATATGGGGGGAAATACTTGCATAAAAAATCCCACTCTTATTAGTAGTACAATCACCTGATGAGGGGCAACACCACAAAGCTGGACGCTCCGGGCTTCCTCCTGATGGACGATGCATCAGCAATCCATCTCTCAACTTTGCCGGTGATGTGCTCGCCCGGCTTCCTGTTTCCGGCGTCGATAAACATCTCTTGAAGAACCATGGCGTTCTCGGCGAAGAATTTGATCAGCCTGGCGCCAAGACAGTCCACCTCTTCCTCCATCCGGAACTGCAAGCCCACTCTCGTCAAAGAGCTCCGTAAGCAATCGAACGAGCGCTGGCTCAAGCCAGGGAGCTCGGATACCTCGTCGTAGTTTGCGCCATCGTCGTCTCCTCCGGGCGAAACCGCCGCGGGGTTCGGCGAGACACGGCAGCGGTTGCGAAGATGGACGCTCTTGTCGCCATCGGCTCGGAACTTGCTTTCCAGGAAGAGGTCTTGGTCGTTCAGATAGTTTGGGTAGTGGTGCTCCGGGGTGAGGTTGATCCGGAGGTCACGGAGCGCGGGGCAGCAGCGGAGCAGGTTGGCGATGGCCACCGCCGCCGTCTTGCCTTTCGGCCGGTGCACTCCGTGCAGCTCGACGCGCTCCAGGATGGAGAAGGCGGGCAGGAGCTCGGCCCGCCTCGCCTCGCTGAGCACGGCCATGTCCTCGAGGGGGTTTATGCTTAGCTTCAGCTCCTTGGCGCCGGTGAAGTTGTGAAGGAATCGCCACAAGGGCTGGAGGTCGCGCGAGCCAGTTTTGTTGCCACGGCCATGGCCGAGACTCATCATGTTGAAGTTGAACCTGTCGCCGGTTAGAATTTCAATTTTGTTCCCTCGTTCATCGCGGCCGCGCGGGACGAAATGCAGGTCGGCATGCGCCAAGTCCGGCGGCCGCGGGCTCAGCGAGAATGGCCGGAGGAGCCCCTTGTACCTGAAGCGCCGCAGCCTCGGCGCGTGGATCTCCACGGGGACGGCGGCAGCTGCGGCCTTCTCGGCTTCGGTGTACTTATAGTACGAGCCATCTTTGTGCGCCCAGTTGCACCTCTCCAGGACGAGCACGGTGGCCGCCGGGAAGCGGAGCTGGGCTTTTTGAGGTGGCCGGCATCGGTCGTCATGTTGGGCGACGACGACGGACTCCAGGCAGACGTCGGCGAGCGCCGGCGCGGCGTCGATGAGGCTCTGGAGGGTGTCGAGCCGCGTGGTGCAATGGCGCATCCGTAGCGACGAGAGCCGCGGGAACACGACGGGAGCGGCCGGCGGGACGAGTTCGCAACAGTTGGCGAGGTCCAGCACGCGGAGGTTCTCGGACGGCAGGGCGCCGATGCTGAGCACGAAGACGCCCACCAGACCACCAAAGGAGAGAGCGACATCGACCTCGCCCTCCTGGCGGTCGTGGATGCGGCCGCGGCTGCCGTCGTATTCGACGTCGACGAGACGGAGCTCCTCCACGCGGCGCGCCGCCTGGTGGGAGAGCAGGCTGGCGAGCACGTAGCCGTCCCGCGGCGGCGACCCGTGGACCCTGTCAGGGTCCAGGTCCAGGAACATCCAGATCGAGTCGAGGTATTTGTACCCTAGGCGCAGGGCGAGCCTCGTGACGGGGACGTCGGCGGCGTCGAGCGCCGCCACGGCCGCGGACACGAAGACGTCGCGGCGGGAGAAGAAGAGGGCCTTGGCGGCTTCTTTGCGCTCGTCTCGTCCGTACCGGGAGCTGTAGTCGTCGTCGTACTCGTAGCCCTCGACGAACGTCTCGAGGTTCAGGGCGCCGGAGGAGCGGCAGAGCGGCGAGCGCCATCGCCGCGAGAGCGCGGCCGTGGCGGCGGCCTGCTTGGCTGGGACGAAGCGGAGAACGCGCAGGAGGAGCTCGTCGGGGAGATCAGATAGGCGGTCGACGCCACCGGCCATCGTGCGGCAAGAGCGATCGACGCGATTGCGATCTCAGGACGATGGTATTGGGACTTCGATTTGTAGTATATATACGTATGAGTCCTCTTTTAGGAACGGTGTACTTGTAGTCGGTTCGGAGACTGACTAGACGACGTCCAGAACTGAGGGTGGATTTTTTTAGTTTTTTTTAGATCGGAATCATGAATTTCTGAAATTGTACTTCCTCTGTAAACAAATATAATAACGTTTAGAACATTATTTTAACGATCTAAACACCTTTATTTTCTTTACGATGGAAGTACTAAATTGGGAGGGTGATCCGCCGATTTTCATTATCCCAGACATTGTTTTCGATGTAACCGTCATTTGATTTTAATAAAGCGTGCCCAACGTCATTCCTCTAAAAAAAATCCTACGATGTGGATTTTTTTCTTTTGAAAAAGATCAGATATACTATAAATATTCAAAATTACATCGAGGTCCATGGACTTCCGAAAGATCATTGATCATTGCCACGGTCAGAATGAGCCGCCGACGCACCGCTATCGCCGCTCCAATACCAGAGCCGGCTTAGCCTTGTCAATAATAGCCGAGATGTCTTCTGAACATGCCCCTAAGAACCAGCAATATGGAGCCGTAGTCACCGCCGTTGAATCTTTAAATCGATCTGAAGAATCTGACACCAAAATTTGTCATTGCTTATGCATGATGAGAATCCCTATTCTCGCCTCCCTGAGGAGGTGGCAGAAATCTATGTTGGGGCTCCATCTAATTCGTCCTGACGAACGAACTTGAGAAGGATCGGAGCCCGGAAAATTGATTCGAAAAAGAAACGTCGCTGTCCGACTGAGCAGTGCCCTTGCAAGGACTAAATCTTTACCTGTTTACTAGTCAAAATCAAAGCACCAGAAATCCCCTTCCCGCCACCGGCTGTTGGGGCGGCAGATGGAGGGAGGCAAATCCACGGGCTCGCTGATGAAGATCAAGGGGGAAGGCTTTCGCTAGTTTCTTTGCGAGAGGGAAAGAGACAACTTTTCTAGATTGTTTCATTCATAGGATTAGAATCATTAGAAAAAGTTCTTAATGATTGTTTTGCACTAAAAATTTCATCCGCTTTAGCATCTTTGTATAATTCCTTAGCATTTCCTCTACATCAAGCACTCTTCGATCCAAATTCTTGTGGTTTCCTGACCTATAGGATTGAAGGTGCCATACCACTTTAGTCTCGTATTTTTCTATTTCTACGTTTTGGAATGGTTGTGAATCAAAGAAGCCACGAGCGAGTATGGGCTCCTTCTTTGACGCAGAACATTTCATAAATTTTCTATTATATTTTGCCCTGTAAGAGTATCTTCAACGGCCGCCCAACGCGCCGTGCCTTAAAACTATTTTGCCGCGCGTCCATCGTCTGGTTTGGCACGGCGGGCAGCGCTGACTCCAGCAGCCGCGCTAAAATGCAGCGCGCGTGTAGCTCCAGCAGCGCGCAAAAATACAGGACGCGCGACTCTCGCACAAACAACATATGCATTCCAAACACAAGCCAAAAGATCAAACACAAACAAAATAAATCAACAATTAGTTCACTTTCTTATTACAACTCAAACAAATAGTTTATCGTTCAATACAACAAATAGTTCAACAATACAACATCAAACGCACAAATCAGGATGCTCTTTGCCGGCCATTTCAAGCCCACCACTCCTCAATAAGATCCTTCTGAAGATCATCATACGCTGCGGGACGTTGAATGGCATGATAGGAGGCAACAAAACGGGCCACCCTTTCAGCCCTCCGTCGCACTGGCACGGGATGTCCCAAGAGCTCATACTGAGAGTAGTCTACATTTTGGCTACGCTCATTCTCGATGACCATGTTGTGCATGATCACACAAGCGTGCATGATGTACCAAAGCATCTTTTGATCCCAAAATCTAGCCGGTCCTCTCACAATAGCAAATTGGGCTTGCAAAATCCCAAAAGCTCTCTCCACATCTTTTCTAGCTGCCGCCTGAGCATTGTGGAAATCAAGATTTTTCTTACCTTTCGGTTTTTTCAACGGCTTCACAAATGTTTGCCACTTTGGGTAGATGCCATCCGCAAGATAGTAGCCATAGTTGTATGTACGACCATTTGCTACAAACTACACCGGTGGCAAATCACCATTTGCAATCTTATTCATCAGTGGTGACCGGTTGACAATGTTGATGTCATTCAAAAATCCAGGCATTCCAAAGAAAGCATGCCAAATCCGAGTCTCTTGATCGGCCACCGCTTCAAGGATTATAGTGGAACCCTTTTTTGGCCGTGGAATTGCCTATGACATGCCTTTGGACAATTCTTCCAACTCCAATGCATGCAATCTATCGAGCCAAGCATAGCTGGGAAGCCGCGAGCTTTGTTCATCTCCAATAGCCTTGCGGCGTCTTCAACATTGGGAGCTCTCAAATACTCCTGGCCAAACACTTGGACAATTCCGACTGTGAAGCCCTTGACACACATGATGGCTTGGCTCTCACCCATGGCTAAGTGATCATCAACTAGATCAGCCGGGATACCGTATGCCAACAAAAGCAAAGCGGCTGTCACCTTCTGAAAGGTGCTATGCCCGAGCTCTCCGGCGGCATTCCTCCTTTGCTGAAAACATCGGTCATGGCTCGCTAGTTTCTCTACAATGCGCCTGAACAACTCGGTGCTCATCCTAAACCGGCGGCGAAAGTACGACTCCAGGTATGTGGGATTCTCCACGAAATAGTGCACCATCAATCTGTTATGGGCATCGATCCTATGAACGGGAGAGAGGGAATGAGCTTGGCACCTTAGGTGCTGCTTCTATATTGACCGTGTATAAATAGGTTACAGGCGCATGCGATGGCGCAGTGTACAAAAGGCGATGTGCGCCAGAGAGTGGGGATCGTGCGCTAGAGCACGACCTGACTAGACTACGTGGGCAGACCAGGTGGTTTCTGCTGACACCCCGCCGCAACTGAAGCGTCCGGAGGGCGGATGCACAAGCTGGAACGAAACTCCTAGAACGCTAGCGTAGGCAGCCCTTTTGTCATGACGTCTGCAAACTGCTGCGTCGTGGGAACGTGGAGGACGCGCAGCTCGCCGAGGGCAACCTTCTCGCGCACAAAGTGGATGTCGAGCTCGATGTGCTTCGTGCGGCGATGATGCACCGGATTGGCCGCCACGTAGATAGAGGAAATGTTGTCGCAGTAGACCACGGTTGCCTTGGGCAGCGGTGCGTGGAGCTTGCCGAGGAGTTGGCGAAGCCAGCAGCATTCGGCGACTGCGTTGGCCACGGCGTGGTACTCGGCCTCGGCGCTGGACCGCGAGACAGTGGGTTGTCTTTTGGACGACCAGGAGACGAGGCAGTCGCCGAGGAAGACAGCGTAGCCCGACGTCGATCTCCTCGTGTCCGGGCATCCGGCCCAATCTGCGTCAGAGTAGGCGACAAGGTCGAGGGAGCGCGACCTGCTGATGTGCAAGCCATGTGTGGAGGAGCCGCGGACGTAGCGCAGAATGCGCTTGACAAGCGCGAGGTGCTGCATGCGCGGGTCATGCATGGAGAGGCACGCCTGCTGGACGGCATACGCCAGGTCGGGCCTGGTCATGGTGAGATACTGCAACACGCCGACAATGCTGCGGTAGTCCGAGGGGTCGTCCACTGGCGCCCCGGCGTCGCCGGAGAGCTTGCTGTGCGTGTCCACGGGCGTGGCTGACCGGCTTGCACCCAGTCATGTGGCGCGGTCCAAGAGCTCGTCGGCATACTTGCTCTGGGAGAGGAAGAAGCCGGTGTGATCATGCGTGACCTGGATGCCGAGGAAGAAATGCAAGGGGCCGCGGTCTTTCATCGAGAACTCGGCGAGGAGCTGGCGCTGGAGGTGGTGTAGAAGCGCGGACGTCGAGGCCGTGAGGACGATGTCGTCCACGTACATAAGGAGGTAGGCCACCTAATCACCATGACGCAGAACGAACAAGGAGGGGTCCGCCCATGCCGCCACGAAACCGATCAACCGGAGGAAGGCGCGAAGCGGTCGAACCAGGCTCGAGGTGCCTGCCGCAGTCCATAGAGGGACCGGTCGAGCAGGCAGACGTGGTCGGGCCGGCGAGCGTCAACGAAGCCTGCTGGTTGCTGGCTGTAGACGCGTTCGGTGAGGAAGCCCTGGAGGAACGCGTTGTTCACGTCCATCTGGTGGACGGGCCAGTCCCGTGCGCAGCGATGGCGAGCACGGCGCAGATAGTGGCTGACTTGACCACCGGCGAGAATGTTCCGTCGAAGTCGACGCAGGGCGCTGCGAGAACCCGCGAACCACCCAGCGTGCTTTGTACCTCTCCAGCGAGCCGTCAGCTTTGAACTTGTGTTGAAAGAGCCACTTCCCGGAGACGATGTTGGCGCCGTGCGGCCGGGGTACGAGTGACCACGTCTGGTTCGCCATCAGGGCCCTATATTCCTCCTGCATAGCAGTTAGCCACTGGGGATCGCGCAGCGCAGCGTGCACACTTTTGGGTAGGGGGAGATGTCTGTGGTGGTAGTGGTAGCTAGGTTGGTGTATTTAGGGTTTGGATGAAACTTGCCTAGCTTGACAGGGGTGACCATGGTGTGTGTGGGTGCGAGGCTGCGCGAGGGGTGACTAGCTGGGGCAGCTGGTGTAGGGGGCGGAGAGGTTTCGGGCTCAGCTGCTGTGGTGGAGGGGGAAGGTGTAGGCGGTGACAGAGGGGTAGACGGCGGGGCGGGTGATCGCGCGGCCAAGATAGCAGGTGGCGACGACGGGGTAGCCGAAGCGTTCTCTGGTGGTGCTGGCGTGGCGAGATCAGGGGGTGGTTGGGAACCACAGCGGGGCGGGGAGGCGGCCGTGTGGAGCGGGGTTGGCGCAGGACGTGGAGCTGGAAGGGTTGGTGCGCGTCGTGATGACTGTCCGAAGAGCTAGTCGCGGGGAGTACGCCGTCGGCGGCGAAAGGGAAAGTGTGCTCGTCGAACACCACATGACGTGAGATAATGACGCGACCAGAGCTGCGATTGAGACAGCGATACCCTTTGTGTTCTGGTGAATACCCAAGAAACACACAGGGGTGAGAACGGGGCGCAAGCTTGTGTGCACTGGTGGAGGTGAGATTAGGGTAACACAAGCAGCCGAACACATGGATGGCAGTGTATGTGGGCTGCACGCCGTAGAGAAGAAAGAAGGGCGTGTGGTTGTGGCGAGAACGGCATGGGCGCCGGTTAAGGAGGAAAGTGGCGGTGTTCAGAGCCTCAACCCAGAGCGTTTATGGCATAGAAGCATGCACTAGGAGGGAGCATGTGATGTTGTTAAGTGTACGTAGAATGCGCTCGGCCCGCCCATTTTGTGGCTAGGTGTAGGGGCAGGACATGCGCAGTTGTATGCCTTCGGAAGAGAAGAATGGGCGCGCGGCGTGGTTGTCGAATTCTCAGCCATTGTCGGTTTGGATGGTGAGTAGGTTGAGGTTGAAGTGGCACCACACGAACGCATGGAAGTTCTTAATGGTGGGTAGCACGGCAGATTTGTGTCGTAGGGGGAATGTCCAGGCGAAGTGGCTGTAATCGTCAAGGAGTACTAGGTAATACTGATAGCCTGATACGCTGATTACAGGGGAAGTCCATACATCACAATGAACAAGTTGAAACGGAAAGTACGACACATGTTCTGAATCACTAAATGGGAGGCGGACATGCTTCCCTAACTGACAAGCTAGACACGAGGGCGACGGCGGGCCGTGTGCGGTGATGGACGAGGAGTGAAGCAGGTGGACGAGGGAGTCGGGCCCGGGATGACCAAGCCGCTGGTGCCACACGTCGGCGGTGACGGCGAGGAGCGCGTGGTGCTGGACTAGCTTGGCTACAGGGTAGAGCTCGTCGCCGGAGTCGTTACATCGGAGGATCACCTGGCTCATCCTTCGATCCTTGACAGAACAACCAAAGTCGTCAAATTCGACGTTAATAGGATTTTCTTGTGCAATTTTCTTAACTGAGATAAGGTTTTTGATGAGGTGGGGGGAAACGAGGACGTCGTTGAGGGTGAGAGGGGCTGCATTAGTGGGAATGATGGCTTGGCCAGTGTGTGTAACTGCGACCGCGGTCCCATCGCCAACTAAAATGCCAGAAGAAGTGTAGGGACGAGAGGTGGAGAGCATACCAGAGGAGGAAGCCATGTGTGTGGACGCGCCGGAGTCCAAGTACCACTCAGCGGACGGCGGCGGCTGGTACTGCTGCACGTGCATGTTGTTGAGGGCGTGGACCAGCGCAGACTGATCCCGGGCAGGGTTGGACGAGCTCGCGGCCGGTCCGGGCGCGGCGCCGTACGGTGGCGGAGTGGGCGCGGCGCCAGGATGCCACTGTGGAGGAGGGGCGCCGGTCAGGACGTAGTAGGGCGCGCCGTAGTGCGTAGCAGTGCCGGCAAATGGGGCAGCCGCACCTGGGCGCGGGCCAAGGACACTGCGCCAGGGCATAGGCCAGCGTGCACCATGCCTGTCCAGGGCGTGGTGATGATAGGGGAGCCGGCGCGGGCCCGCGTGATGAAGACGCCCCGCCGTGCTGCGATCTGCCGGAGGCGTCCACCGCCTTGCCTTTGACGCGGTTGCGACCGCCGCCCCTGCCGGAGCCGTTGCGCCGGGCGGTGGTGCCGTTGTTGGGGCTCGGTGGTGGGGGAGCGCGGGTGGCGTGGAGCGCCGTCTCGTGGGTGATGTCGGGGGTCAGGCGACTCTCTTCAAGTAGCAAGAAGGCACGACAGCGGAGGAAGGAGGGAAACGGCGTTTGCATCGTGAGGATGGGGATGGCGTACCGGAGACGAGGGTGAAGGCCGCGAAACATGTTAAGGACCTGCTCGCGATCCTGCACGACCTCGCCAAGGTCAGCGAGACGGTCGGTGCACTCCTTAAGGCGGCCGAAGTAGTCGATGATGGACGAGCCACCCTGCTCGATGCGCCGGAACTCTGTGGCGAGGAAGACGGCCTGGTGCTCGGCGTTCTCCATGAATAGCGAGAGGATCGCAGCCCATATCTCAGCGGCCGTGGCGCCGCGCTGGTCGACGAGGCGGAAGATCTCCGGGCTCACACGTGTGTACAGCCAGGAGAGGATGTGAGCGTCATCCTGGACCCAGGCGGCGGCGTCGGGACGCGCCGCGCCGGTGATGTGAGCGACGACCGCGTACTTCTGGAACATGACCTCGAAGAGGGTGCGCCACTGAGAAAAGTTGGGTGGATGGAGGGTGAGGGTGATAGGAACGTGTTGGTTGATGTAGATGCCGGCGAGAAGGGAGAAGGTGTTGGCCGCCGAGGAGGACGCGGCAGGATCAGGCAGAAGGAGCGGGCCGCCACGGGTGAGTGCAGATGGCGTCAGAAGAGACAGCCGAGGGCGGGCCGGCGTCGCTAGGGAGGCGCCATGGCCAGTGAAGCCGGGACGGGGAGGAGGTGGGGGAGGTGGGGGCGGCGGAGGGGATGGAGCCGCCATTGGTGCGAGCTTGGGGTTGGGCAGCGGAAGGTGGAGGTTACAGACGAAGGGCGGAACCGACCTCTGATACCATGTGAACGGGAGAGAGGGAATGAGCTTGGCACCTTAGGTGCTGCTTCTGTATTGACCATGTATAAATAGGTTACAGGCGCATGCGATGGCGCAATGTACAAAGGGCGACGTGCGCCAAAGAGTGGGGATCGTGCGCTAGAGCACGACCTGACTAAACTACGTGGGCAGACCAGGTGGTTTCTGCTGATAGATCCTATCCCTCCAAATTTTCTGCCGACCCATAAACGAACCACCGTGCTTGGGTTTTTTATTGATGTGCATAGCTAGGATCATTGCAAGATCCTCCTCCTCTTCCATATCAAATTCTTCTTCGGAAGAATCATACGACGAACTCATCTGCAATGTTCAATACTAGGCTATAAAAACTACAATCAACATGCATCAAATTCATGAAGTTTGAGCAATACATACCTTGCGGGCGTTTTGTCGAACACCTTGCGGGCGCCGAGCGGCAGTGAGCGGCCAGGCGTTGTTCGTCGGAGGACTGCCGCGCACGAGGGGCGGCGGTGACTAGAGGGAGTCGGAGGAAGCTGCCGCGGCGCGGGGATAGGCCGGTGAAGCGCCGGAACGGTCGCCGTAATAAGCGCCGTGGCGCGGGCGGCGGCGGCGCCGCGGCTGGATGGGGTAGGTGGAGTTGCGAGCGAGCACTCTGAGTCCAGCGCGCGGGAGCGGGCGCAACAAATAAGCGGCACGCGATGGCGTTTCGGCCTGCGCGCTGAACTAGATATGCCGCGCGCGCGGTTTTTGCGCCTCCCGTGGAGCGCCTGGAGCGGTAGCGTGCGCGCAAAAAACCCTGATTTTTCAGCGCGACACTTATATAGCGCGGCTGTTGGAGATGCTCTAAAAGGTGAAGGACTTTTTGACAGTACCGAAAATCGATAGTGCCCTCCATACGATGAAGAGCGCACGCGGAGTTTACACAAATTCGGTCCCTATGATCGAGGAAATACCCTACTCCTGCTTTGCTTGGTGGTATTCATGAGTTCTCGGTCGAGGCCTTTTTCATGCTTTGCATGTAATCGTGAGTTCTCAACCAAGCAATCTCAAATTTGAAAGTTGATGAATAGATCACAAGTTTTTCTCGAATAAAAAAAGAACACAAGGCACGACCCTCTGCGAACGGACGTGTCAAAAAATCCTATAGAAACAAATTTGAGATTAGCAAGCCACTTGTCTTAATCCAGAGGAGGTCCGATAGGATTTTCTTCCCTCTAACTACAAAAGCTGAGACACGATATCGACGCGGAAAAGAACTAGTGACCGTAATGAATTTAGACTCCGTATATATATCCTTGTACGTGTTTGGAAGGAGGTAACGTACGTCGGTTATTTCTCAACAGGACTACACCACAGGTGCACTTTCGCATCCCGCAGATCGGCGCCGCGCGAGATGGGTCACGCCGCCGACGCCGGACGCGACCGCCTGAGCAACCTCCGCGACGGCGTGCTCGGCCACATCCTCTCCTTCCTCGACGCCAAGGAGGCCGGCCGCGCCGCGGCGCTCTCGTCGCGGTGGCGCGACGTCTTGGGCAGCGTCCACACCGTCTCCCTGGAGCAGCCGGAGCGGCCCTACTTCATCTACGACCGCGACAGCCTGCACGACCGCGGCGTGGCGCGGCGCCTCATCGCCGCCGTCAATGCCGCCCTCTTTTCGCGCGACCGGCGCCCCTACCCTGCCGCCGCTGCGGTGCCCCTGCGAGCGCTCCGCGTGTCACTGGAAGGGTACGAGTACGACCCCGACGACAAGTCCAGGGTGGACCTGTACCTCTCCTACGCCCTGAGGCATGCCGCCCCCGAGTTTGACCTCGACCTCCGCTTCGGCCGCGAGTCCGCCTGCGGTCGCTACGACCGCTTGGACGCCGCCGATGCGGATGACGATGGCAATGTCGCCGTCTATAGCCCAATCGAGGTTCGAGCCGTCGCTGTGAATCCGCCGAGGAAGTCTCCCGAGTCCAACGACCATTATTCCCACAGGGTGCGCCCCGAAGACGAAGACGATGTCTCGTCCAGCGACGACGACGAGAGGGTTGCTCGACCGTGGAATCGGCCGTCCCTGGAGTACACCGTACTGAGTGGGCTCTTCTCCTGTGCCACGTTGCGATCCCTCCGCCTCGGCTACTGCAGGCTCTCCCCGCCGGTGGCCATCAGGCTACCGTCGCTCGAGACGCTCCACCTCACCCACGTCCCCGACGAGGAGGAGCATTTGCAGAGGCTCATCTCCTCCTGCCCGCGGCTTGCGGACCTGACGCTCGAGGCCTGCGGCACCATGACCGCGCTCTCCCTCTTGGACAACATGCGACTCCGTAGGCTGGCCCTCCGGTGCTGCCACAGGCTGGCCAGGCTCGCCGTCGACGCACCAGAGCTCCACTGCTTGGAGTACCGCGGCCCAGTCCCCGACGACTCATTCCTCACCGTGCGTGGCGGCGGCGGCGGCTTCCCGGCCGTCACTCGTGCAAGATCGACATCCTCGAGGAGGCCACGTCGGAGGAGGAGCTCGCCAATCTCGGCTCGTTCCTGCAACAGTCGGCCTTGACCACGAAACACCTCCACCTATGCTCCGCTCGCATGGGCTCCTGCTTCGTGAAACTCCCGGCGTTCCCTTCCCTCCGCCACCTCGAGCTGAACGGAAGTGTGCCGCGCACCGATGACCCCGTCGTCGTCGCCGCGTGGATGAGCAGCATTCTTCGGCAGGCCCCAAACCTGGAGTTCCTGTCACTTTTTTTCGAAGCAGCGCCTCGCGCCGACGGCCACTTCGTCGACGGTGGGCACAGCATAGGGGAGCTCCTGGACGCGCACCATCTCCACTACTCCCGGTACGACACCCTCGACTACGCGCCGGCGATGGTCCCGGCGTGCCTCGGGAGCCGGGTGAGGAAGATGGAGTTGCTGCAGTACCAGGGCGGCAGAGCGCAGAGGACGCTGGCCAGGTTCTTGCTCCGCAACGCGCCGGTTCTTGAGCAGCTCTACTGTGGACTCGCGGAGGGGCCGGAGTGGGTTCAGAGGGAATTGATGCGCGAGATGGAAGGCTGGGTGGTGAATGAGACAGCAAGCAAGGAGTTCCATTGATGGATTTGCAATTGCGAACACCTTCTGGTGGATTCATGATGATTTAATTAGTAGACTCTATAATGAATTTAAACAGGCCGGAGTGTTCAAGCACAGTTTAGTTTGATTGCCTAACGCGCTGCCTCCGATTACCACTATTCGCTCGTTGCTAGATTTACTAAAAAGTTGTACGAATTCCACTTCTTCTCAAAATATAAGGCACGAGTGATTTTGCACCGACATTGATGCACAACTTTAACCATCAATATATACTCTCTTCGTTTCTTTTTAGTCTGCATATAACTTCTGTCCGAAGTCAAGTATCTTTACTTTGACCAAAGTTATAGAAAAAAGTATCAACATTTACAAAGCCAAAGGGATATCTATAGATTCATTATGGAATGTAGTTTTCATATTATGTATATTTGATGTTGTAGATGTTGATATTTTTTTATACAAAGTTGGTCAAAGTTGGTGAAGTTTGACTTGACACAAATCTTATATGTGGAGTAAAAAGGAATTGAAGGAGTATCAAAGTACATGAATTAAACAATCATAAATAACATCATCTTATTGCTCTTGCCAAAAAAAATCATTTTATATGTTTGACAATGTTCAGGAAATCGTTATTCGGTAACTGCTTGGTCAGCTATGGAGTAGGGATTAATCGTGAATCGACTGCTTAATCGGAATTAATCGGCCAGGTTTTTTATAAATCTCAGAATCCTGGTGTTGAGACCAGATTTTGGCCACACAAAAATGTAATTTAAATGAATAAGTAACCAATATGAAGGAATGTTCACCATGAAGATTATTCATATAGGCAAGGCGAACAACTTTTATGTTTCGATTATTTTGATTCGTGGTCATATGTGACATGTGAGTTCAAAAAAAAAACTGTTATATGAGTGTATGACAACAATGCTCTAAAATATGATATATTCAACAAGTACGGCAACAATCATTATGTGCTCTATCTCTAATTAATATCAAATAATAATAGTTCTTGCATTTGCATAATATAACATGGTCCACAAGTATGAAATTCAGCAACCTATGCTTGCTGCTATGCTGCTGTCATCATTCATCAAACATGTAGTTATACAAAATACAAAATACAAAAGATGAAATGCAACAACCTATGCTTGCTGCTATGCCACTGTTCTATTGCCCCTTCTCTCTCAACCTGGTCTCCGGCGTGAAGAGGCAGCAAGGAGGGGCCGAAGAGCTAGGCGCGTCCACCTGCTTGTTGTTGCCCTGGTCGCCGGCATGAGGAGGCAGCAAGGACAGGCCGAAGGGGGAGGGCGACCACCTGCTTGCTTGCCACAACCACGGGTGAGGTGGGGACGGGGTAGATGCGGGAGGAGAGGGGAGGGCGAGGCAGCGAGGAGGGGCCGGAGAGGAAGGACCGCCGTTGGCCGGCGGCAGGGGAACAGAGGCTGAAGGCGGCGAGGAGAGGCGACACAGCCACAGTGAGGAGGGGGACGGGGTAGATGCGGGATGAGGGGGAGCGGGAGGCGGCGAGGAGATGCCGGAGAGGAAGGGCCGCCATTGGCCGCCGGTGGGGGAACGGCGGCGAGGACATGCGACACGGCCCTGCGTTTTGATTTTCGGTTTATGTTTTTTTTCGTCCTTGGGCGAAATGGCCGAATTTCGGGAATTTCAAATTTTTCGGCAAAATCTCGGACGAAATTGCAAAATCAAAATTTGAAAAATTGTCCAAAATTCAACCGAAATTTGGCCGAAATTCAAACAAAATTTGAAATAAAACAAAGCATAAACATATCAGTGCAACAACCATCAGGATGGATCGAATAAACTTCAGCAAATAAGCTCTAGGGATTAATAAAACTGCATCTGTCCAACATAACAGGCACACATTAGTTATAAAGTTGCCTCAGTCCAACATCAGTTCAACCATCACAGCGTAGTTCAGAGTTTAAATAGTCCGGTACAGCCAATAGACTTAAAGGATTACACATAGAAACAACAGCTCCAAAAGACAACCATCAAAGCATGACACTGAAACAGCAGCTCCAAGCTTGCCTACATCCAAAAGCTTCTTGATATCCCAGGATATTCTTCACATGCCATTACTGGTTTAGAGAAAATAGAGGAAGGGTCAGGATGGAGGTAGTCTGCATTGGAATTATCTTCTGCCACTTTGTGCAACAAAAAATAAAATGGATTATCAGGAGAAGTAGCTAGTAGAACAATATTCAAATGTTATGCATGCTCATGAATGAAATAACAAATCTACTACATCAATATAGTTTTTATTCACCAAAAAGCTTCAGGAGCAAAGGTTATGGCTCCATATACTAGAATGACGAATTTTAGTTTATAGTTTGTACTCCAGCACAACAAAACTCTAAGGATACAAAGAAAGCAACATAGACACAAACAGCCCGCTGTTGGCTTGGACTAGCCATTTGTCAATTGTCACATAGAAGGAAAATCCACGGTGAAAAATGTGAATCAAAAATCAGGCATAAGCTCAAGGTATTGCAGGATAAATATAGTGGTAACATACCTATAAAACAGCAGCTCCAAGCTTGCATACATCCAAAAGCTTCTTGATACCCTTAGTTCTTCATGTGGCATTTTTGGTTTAGAGAAAACAGAGAAAGGATCAGGAGGGATGTAGTTCAACATCAAAATTTTCTTCTTCCACTTTGTGCATAATCAAATAAAATGGACTAACAGAGAACATCACTACTAGGTGATTGGTAGCAATTAGAACAACACTGATAGGTGGCAATTACAACAGCAATACAAGAAGATAAGTGGCAACACTGATAAGTATAGCAACTACAACATCAATACAAGAAGATAAGTGGCAATTATAACACTACTAGGTGATAATTGACAAGTAGCAATTAGAGCAACAATACTGATCATACACAGTGAGAATAAACATTAGAGCACCATAACAATTAAATATCAACCTACTTAAAGAAAGAAATGCACATCAAGCTATTTGCTTCAAACATAAAAAACATCAAGCTAAAATTTTGAAGCGGAGACGCCGAAAATAAGAGACTTACCAAATCTACGAGTAGAGGCTGTTCACTTCCTTGGTCTTCTTCCTAACTAGTCGTCCAGATCTACGAGTCTCCAAATTGCCAACACTTGCTGCTGTCTCCTTTTCAGCTTGTACTTGTGTCTCTTCTTCCACTTGCATTTGTGTCTCTTGCAGATCTTGTTGATCATCCTCATCATCCTCACTCACCCCATCATCATCCTCACTCTCATTATCAACATACTCATTCTCTTCATCGTCATCCTCACTCTCAGTTTCCACTTGCATTTGCATCATGGTTGCCACTACCACTCCTATTTGCATTTCCATTACCTGAAAATCACATGACAAAAGAACAACGGTCAGCTATGAAGAGTAGGTAACTAAGAAAGCCACACTTGCTTACTAGGGTGTCCCCATATGAATGATAAACAAAAACAGTACAACCCGATCTACTAGGGTGTCACTTGCTTACTTAATGGTATTGCTGACCATTGAAATTAATCATTGGGTCAACATCTACTTACTTAAATACACACGTAACACAACTGCTTTTTTATTGGACGTGCTGTAGATCTAAATAAATGATCGATTCAAACATCTGATGCTTCTTCAAATATACAAGCCAGTGGTTGGATGTGATAAAAGACGCTATAACATTGCGCACAAGAATCATCTCAACAGCTCAAAACGCAAGCACACAACCCAGATTTATGGAACGATTGTATATTTGAGGATGTTAATAACAAGGTTTGTAACCCACTTTTCTTTTGGACCAAAATAAATATTACCAGATCGTGAGCATCCTTGGTGACTAGAAGCAAAATATGCATGAAAACAGATGTGAATCATACAAAATTACATGGTAATAGAGCACATCTTGCTTCTTCCATCCTTTGGCAGTCAGGCTCATTAATTGTTAGTTGCCAACTCGTCGTATTCCATGCATATGCAGTAGCAAGTAGACGGAAAATCTTTCTAATGCCAGCAGATGCAACAAGTAGAGGGCGAACCCAACTAGCAAGCAAGCAGTCCGATGCAGCAACAAGCAGGAAGCTACTCGTACAACAATCGATCAAGCTGCTTGTAATAGCTAGCTAGCTGTGTACGTACAATTAATCAAGCTGCTTGTAATAGCTATATAGCTTTGTATAGATTGCTGCTTCAAGCACTACCGGAATCGCACCCTATGCCGACGGCCAGGCCATGACTAGCCGTCGGGTCAGGCCTATGCCGACGGCCCCCGTCGGCATAGGGCCGTCGGCAACATATCCGTCGGCGTAGCCAGGATGACCGTCGGCATAGAAAAGCCGTCGGCATAGACCCTATGCCGACGGTGGCCGTACATCTATGCCGACGGCCTTGGCCGTCGGCAACGTCATCGCCTAACGGCGGCCGCCGTCAAGTGCTGCCCAATGGCTTCTCGCCACGTGGCGAGACGCCGTTCAGCATGGGCGTGTCTATGCCGACGGCCCAGCCGTCGGCTTAGTTTGAAATTATGCCGACGGCTAGGCCGTCGGCATAGACACGCCACGTGTCAGATACTGGGCGCTCCTGGGGCAGGTCTATGCCGACGGCCTGGCCGTCGGCATAGACGTGCCACGTGTCGGCCACTGGGAGCTCACGCCAGGCCTATGCCGACGGCCAGGCCGTCGGCATAGATTCTGTCCAGTTTTTTTTTCTTTTTTCTGTTTCTTTTCAGCTCAATTCATTTGAATATATAACAAACAGCATATAGAACAAACAGCATATACACAGCATCACACAACAAATTGGCATCGCTAAGAAGCATCGCAAAGCATCACACATATAAAGTATCATCACCACAAAGCATATAAGAATCTCACAAACAACAATAAGATAAGTATCATCACAAGCATACAAGTATCATAGCATCGAGAACAAGCAAGTATCATAGCATCGAGAAAGGCTTAAGCGCCAGGACGTCGAGCACCGCGGAGGTCGTCACCGCCAAGACCGCCGAAGCCCAGGTCGTCACTGCTAGCGGCAGCGCTACCGCCAAGACCGCCTCCGCCTCCGTCTCCGTGGATCGGAGTGGTCGGGCTCCGTGTCTCGGGAGTGTTGCGAAGACCACCGCCAATGGTAGATGCACCTGTTCCCTGGATGTTGAAAAGATATATTAACGAGATATAAGACTGTGTTGAAAGGCATGACATGCTTTGGGTGAATTGATTGGGGATGAACTAACCGGCGAGGGGCCAGTGTTCTGTGCCACAAACTCCTCAAAGGTCAGCAGCACTGGTTGTGCTGGAGGACCCTCTGCTGATGGCCATTGAAGACACTTGCCGGCCGCCATTTCCTGAAAAGCGTGCTGCATCTCGCGATCCCTCTGCTGATGGTATGCATGAAGGCGGTCGTGCCACGCCATGGTCTCATGGTGTGTGTACTCCATGTAGGCCTACAGTATGACATGATGAGACTCATAAAACTACTAAATGCGGAAAATAAAGGGAACAATGAAGATAAAAGGGAAAATACTTACAGTTTGCTGCTCCGGAAAGAGGGACAGTGACGGTGCACTGCTCATGCGCGAGCTCGTGCGCTGGCTCAGGGTCGGGTTGATCCGACGGAGCTGTGTGTAGGAGATAGACGGAGTGATCACAGCATCGAGAACCGCCTCCCTTTCGTACAGATCCGCCGCAATGGGGTCAGGTGTGTCAGGATGTAACGCCAGATACCCTTCGGAGTAGGCCTTCTTCCTCCCCGCGGTCTTCTTGCGGTAGTACTTGGGCTCGCCAGGCTTGGGGTCCTTCCGCGTATGGGCGATCTCCCACGCCTGCATGTGTGAGAGCGGCCGCTTCAGTTTCTCCTCCTGCACCACCAAACAGAGGTTAGTCATACATAAGAAAGTGATGGTAAATAGAAGAAGAAGAATGTTTAATGGGGTTAGCTAGTCATACATTAACTGCCTTGTGGAGATAGTGGTTTCGGTTCCCCTGAGCATGTACTCCCTCCTTCCCTCGGTTAGCCTTGTTTTTGACTCTCATAGCCGCCCAGGCTCCAGCCTCATCACACCAAAGATCCACCAATGCCGCCCAGGACTCGTCTTTTCCATAACACCAATTTGGACACACCTACATAATAAAAGCATAATGGCATGTCAACACGAAACGGTGAAATGTACCACAAGGTAATGAAAGCATAATGAAAGCATAATGAAAAATCTTTTATACTTACCGCCAAGAACTCGTCCCTCTCCAAGGTAATGCCCATCCTCCGCGCTTCTTCCTTGGTCATCTTCACACCAAGATAGTCGTGGTAGTATGTCGAGATGGCCACATAGCGCACCTCGTACTGCATCTGGCGGGCCTTCTTCTTGCATTGGCGTAGCACGATCTGGTCCGCTCTGCCCCTGTGCTCCGGGAGAACTCGATAGAATTTCTACAATCATGCACGAAACAAGAATGGAAGAAGCCATGAGTTAAATCATTCATGAAACTAGAATGGACTTGTGCTTCTGAAGAGAACTCACCTAGAAAGTGGTGATCACGGCCTTGGCATGGGTCCCATGCTCCGCGTGGAGGGCCGCTTCCCAGTGCTCCCAGCTCGTGGCCAAGACCCGATGGTCCGGGTGCCTGACTGGATCCGGACAGTACAACCCCGGCCAGTGTAACTTCAGCAGGACGGTGATGAGGCCGTTGGGAATACGGACCCCTTTAGAATATATCCAGTTGCTGCAAAAGAATGAACTATTAGCATGTGACAAGAAAAATAAATAACAACCGGAATGAGCATGTGACAAGCAAAATAATGAAATTATTATAAAGTGGCACTTACTCTTTCCCCGTGGGCTCAATGAGCCACTTCTGCTCCTCAGTAGCAGGAACCTGCTTTGGTAGCTTTGCGTTACCACGCAGCCACCCCTTGTTGTCAACCCCCTCCCCGCTAGCACCATCATCCCCGCCACCACCCTCCTCCTCGCCTGCCTTCCCCTCCCCAACCTCCTCCTCATCCTCCTCCTCCTCGTCCTCCTCCTCCACCTCCTCCTCGGCCCCATCCCGAACCTCCTCCTCCTCGCCTGCCTCGTCCTCCTCCTCCTCCTCACCAGAGGAGGTTACCTCACTAGAGGATGGCCTCGAAGACAACACCCCTAAGTCGGTGAGGGTGCGCTCTTTCTGGCCGCGACCCCCTGTAGTGGCTCTCCCCCACCTCGCCCTCTAGGGGCTCTCCCCCCGCCCCCTCCTCCTCTAGGGGCACCTCTCCCTCGACCTCCCTGTGAGGAGTCATCGTCAAGTAGCCGGGGGGGGAGGATTACGTGCTCGACCACTCCGACTAGGCAGGCCAACGACCTTGCGTAGGAAACCCACGCCGTCGGCCTTCCCCTTGCCCATGTTCCACGAACCTGCATTGAAAAGAGAATAAGCAATTAGTAAATTAATGAAATGAAGGAAAAGGCATGAAAATAAACACATTAATAAAAAGGCATATTCCTAAACTATAGAAAAAAGACTTGACACGTACATCTGCTAGAAACCATATGAATCATCACTGTTGTAACCTCTTTCTCGGTCCGTCTCATCATCACTATCAATCATATCATCTTCGTTGTCTGACGGAGGTGGAGGCTCTTCCTCGTCGTCAGCGTCTAAGTTTAACTTTTCTAGCATAAGTATGTCATTTTCATTGACAATAGTCTCACCATCATTCCGTGCTTCGTCGTCGTTTGGATCCACATCATCATCACCCAATGGTCTAGCGTCATCGTTTCTAACCACATCATCATCATCAGGTTGCTCTTGATAGAACACTCCCTCGTATGTCATGGGGTTAATGTTGTAGTAATCGTCTTCATTCGGGTTCGGTAGCTTACCATGTGGCGACACCTTGAACACAACTTCCCAACCCTTTAGGTACTCTTTCTGGCATGGGTAAGGCAGATAATATACTTGTGTAGCTTGGGTAGCCGCAATGAAGAGATCGGCTCCGGCATAGACGGTTGATGGTTTAACTTCGACCAAACCAATGGAAGGCGTATGTTTTACCCCCTCCCGCGGATCGAACCATCGACATTTGAACATAGGCAGACTTAGGGTCTCGCGCCCCTGGTGGAATTTAATCTCGTATATATTTTGTACCCTTCCGTAGTAGTCTACTGAATTTTGACCGGGGGTGTACACTCCGGTATTTATAGTTTTGGGATCAGGCCGGCTGTTCTGGTGATCCTCTGTATGGAAACGATACCCATTCACATCATACTTTTTACATGTCATGACGGCAGGGTCAAAACCCATGGAAACCCATCTCAATTCATCATCCATAGATATGTTCGGATCTTTTCCCTACAAGTATCATTGAAATTGTTGCGTGCATTAGTTAACTAATAAATGTTGAACTAGGTATTTAATAGGGGAGTGTGGACAATTACTTTCTCCATGAACCAAGCAACAAAATTTTTACGTCCAGGGTTTCCATGACGGAGAAGAGTAAGTGCCTCCGCCTCAGTAGGAGGATTCATTCCCGTCCATTCCTCTTGAACGAAATCACTAAAAAAAAGAAAACCGGTGTTAAACCGGGACTAAGTGAACATAAAACATGATGATGTGGAAGACATAAAGGAATGGTGTAGTGGTATTACCTCATCCACACTTCCTCAACTTCCCTGATGTTGTGCAAGATATAGAACATGAGGTCCTCCCACTCTTGTCGTGGCATGTTATAAGGTTTCGAGGCCCCAGCCCTCCCACCTTGCGCGTTGAATAGATAGAGCTTGGGTTGATAATTCGGCTCTTCTATATTGTATCGAGGCACCTTGTTATGCAGATGGGGAACGTGGTCTGGATAGTATGATGTCCTGAGGTCTGACACCTCCTCTAGGATAACTGCCTCAGCTATGGAAGCTTCAATCTTAGCTTTGTTTCCACATTTCTGTCGGAGATGCTTGTTCTGTCTCTCAGGGCCGTACTGCCAGCGATTCTGCACAGGCCCCCCCAACAATACCTCGTTCGCGAGGTGCAGAATGAGATGTGTCGTCGGTGTAAAGAAGCCTGGCGGAAAGATCTTCTCTAGCTTGACTATCAACTCCGGTGCCTTCTTATGCAATTTTTCAATCACGTCTTTACTTACTTCTTTAGCACAGAGCGTGCGGAAGAAATGGCTTACCTCGGCAAGCACTCGCCAGACATGCTCGGGGACATAGCCTCGAACCATCACCGGCATTATCCGCTCAATCCATACATGGTAGTCATGACTCTTCAGGCCGGTCACTTTGCCCGTTGAAAGATTGACTCCCTTACTTATATTCGATGCATAACCATCGGTGAACTTCAAAATGTGTTTCAGCCAGATAAGTACTTCCTTTTTTCTGGCGGTTTAAGGACAAAGTCAGCATCTGGCTTGAACCAGTTTTTTCGACCGCCTGTGGGAGGCTTCATGTTCAGACGTGGTCTATCACAAATTCTCTGTTGATCGGCTCTAGCTTTAACGTTATCCTTCGTCTTATCAGGAATATTGAGGATCGTGTGGAAAAGGGACTCTGCCACATTCTTTTCGGTGTGCATCACATCGATATTGTAAGGAAGTTTGAGGTCCTTGAAATAGGGAAGCTGTGAGAAGGGGGTAATGTGTGTCCAGTTGTGTGTCTCACCATATCCCTCGAAGCCTTTGGCTTTGGCTTTGCCTTTGCCTTTGACTTTAGGCTGGAGAGCTTTTAGCTGAGCAAGAACATCTGCCCCCAAAAATGTTGGAATATCGGTTACTTCATGAACAACCCGGCCTTTCGTGAAGTTCTTCTTGTCTTCCCTGTCTGGATGGTCTGGAGGGAGGAACTGTCGATGCAGGTCAAAGGCTACATACTTGCCACCCTTACTCAGCCAAATCATTCGCAGAGCCTGCATGCACACTGGGCATGGCATCTTCCCACTTGTACACCATCCGCAGAATAGAGCATAGCCGGGAAAGTCATGCATGCAATAGTGCAACCAAACTTTCATCAAGAAATTTCTCTGCAGATCCCGGTCGTATGTCAACGTCGGAAAGTACCAAGAATGGTGCAAAGCATCCACCAGCGGCTGCATAAACACACCCAATTGCTTCCCCGGATAATCAGGCCCCGGAATGATGAGCGACAAGAACATGGTCTTGCGTTGCATTAGGGCACCGGGAGGAAGATTGAGCGGAATTACAAACACGGGCCAGCGGCTGTATGGATTGGACGACATACCATATGGATTCAACCCATCACCTGATATGGCTATTCTGACATTCCCAGCCTCGGCTGCTTCCTCGGGGTATTCTTCATCGAACGACTTCCATGCTTCCCCTTCCGATGGATGTACGATTTTTTTTGGATTGTACCTTATACCTTCCTTGTGCCACTTCATCATTTTGGCAGACTCCTTCGTGATGAAAAGGCGCTGCAATCTTTTTATAAAATCAAGATACCGAAGAACCTTAACGGGGATGGTTAGCTGCTTTTTCTCACCATCCTCACCGACCACCTCAATGTACCGAGACGAACCGCACTGCCTACAGTACTTGTCATCCGCATACTCATGCCTAAACAAAAGGCAATTCTTCAGGCAAACATCTATTTTCTCATAATCCATAGAGAGTGCCTTCATGATTTTCTTTGTATCGTACATGCTTTTCGGCAGTTCATGACCCTCAGGGAGGCTGTTAGCCCATACTCCCAAGAATGCTTCGAAGCATTTCTGGCTATAGCCGTACTCAGCCTTGACTGCAATCAGTTGCGAGATGGCATCCAGCTGAGATATTTTCGCCCCCGCATAAAGAGGTTTCTTCGACGAGGCCAAGACCTCCAAGAAGGCCTTTGCGGTTGCCTCCGGCTCCTCCGGTTCATTCTCTGAAGGTGTCGCATTTCCTGTTTCTGCAACAATGACATCATCTAGCATGTCCCTGACCCCGTCGTCCTCATATCCATCGATGCGTTGTCGCATCACCTCCTCTCTACCACGGTCCTGCTCGGCTATGTTTATCGGCGGCATGTCAAAGTTTGGCATATATCCGTGCGTGCGAAGGTGCTCACTCATGTCCGTCTGATTTCTACGGTGACGTCTGGCACATCTCGCACAGGGGCATGGTGGGATAATTCTCATTGGACGACGGAATATCTCCTTCAAATAGACATCGGTTTTCGCGATCCACTCTGATGTTACTCGATTCCGACGGATAAAACCACTGTACATCCACTGATTATCTGCCATCCTCTGCTTTTTTGCAAGCCACACAACATAATTAAGGATTCATTTAAATTAATCACATCAAATTTTCAGTTTCTACCGCGTTTAATCCACCTACATCTCTAATAGGTAAAGATGGGTCCTAATCCCACCCGAGGATGTGTAGATTGAGTACGTTCTCCATTCTACCCCGTTCCGAGACAAAATTTTGGCAGCACCTCCCCGCTGTTCTCCAGATACACGTCTCGGCAAATAGCCGAGAGAATGTGCTCCGGAGAACAATGGGGAGGCGCCGCCGAAATCCTGTCTCGGAATGGGGTAGAACATGGAGAACATACCCAATCTACACATCCTCGGGCTGTCCGTGGAAAACGCTGGACAATCCGAAAGAGCTGCGGTGATAAATATGCAATTGAATGCATATTTATCGATGCAACCCTTTCAGACGGGAGACGCCTAAGTTACGCCACTTGACTTGAGAATGAAATCTAGTGACATGAAAACATGGAGGAGATGGACTTGTAGCTCACCCTCGGCTGTAGGGGAAGGAGTCGAACAACAGAGGGATGCTCACAGACCAACGCGTCGGACGACGGTCACTTTGGTGAAATGCAACACCACAAAGCCTGCAAATTCCACCGAAAGAACAACTTAGTCAAAAAAATCATTATGAACAATTTTGTCTTCAGTTATTTTATCAACATCATTATGTGTATCAACATGACCTAACATTAAATTTCTGACAAACAAAGCGGTCCCGACGGCCTCGTATATGCCGACGGCCCCGTCGGCATATATGTATTTATGCTGACGGCTTTTCTACGCCTACGGCCTGCCCTTGGCCGTCGGCATAGCGGCATTTATGCCGACGGGTGCCGTCGGCATAGATTTGGCCGTCGGCAAACGAAGTTTTTCTGGTAGTGAAGTAGGAAGATATAAAGGCATCAAGAACATCTGTACCTTCCCAACCAAGAGGACACCCTCCATACTGCTGCCGCTGCCCCGTGCTCCTGCCTCCGTTGAACTGGTCGGCTCGCGCACCATCACCTCCGTTGCCGCAGCCGCCGAGCACCATGCCGCCGTCTTGAAGAAGCAATGGACAGGGAGTGGATGGGGTGGATGCGAGGAGTCGTGGAGGGCGGCAGGAGGCTAGTGAGCGCCGGCGAGATGCGGAGGACGCGGGAGAAGCAGCGCTGGAGTGAGATGTGTCTGCTCGATGTGCAGCGGCGGCGCCGCACACGGGAGGAGCCAGAGGAAATCGCGAACTAGGGTTAGGGCGATTGGTTTCGTTGTTTTATGTGAGCAGAAGCATAACAGGAAGGCTCTGGAAGCTGGGTCGGGCCAGATAAATTCAAATTGGGCTGAATTGTTCGGCCGAAAGGCCCATATGTCGGGCCTAGGCGAGACGGCCGAAATTCGGCCGAAAATTGTTTTTTTGGGCTGAAAATCAAAACGCAGACACGGCCACGGTGCGGAGGGGGACGGGGTAGATGCAGGAGGAGGGCGAGGCGGCGAGGAGAGGCGTGAGAGGGAGGGCCGTCGTTGGCCGGCAGCGGGGGAACAGCGGCGGCGTGGGGTGGGTAGTGTAATCGGGCGGCGGGGGAATGGCGGTGGCGCGGGGTGGGTTGAGCTTTGCCTCTGCCAAACCTAACCCACGGGCCACGGGCGAGGATTGAGGAGAGAGATGAGGGAGGGTAATTTTTTACAGAATGCCCCCTGTGAGTTCGGCGATTAATCGGTCTGCAGCGGTTAATCATTTGTCAGATGATTAATCTGCGGATTAATCCCCAGGCCGAATGACACTACCGAATCTCTACTCCTAATGTGTTTCAGTTGGTAGTCTTCGTCGGTTAATTTTCATCCCACCTCTCTTGGTTTATTTTCGTCCTTCCTCCCGCCTCGCAGGTAGACACGTCGACAAAAAAAAAACCGGCCATCCCTCCACGTCTGTCGATCCAAGGACAGACCTCCCGTCGCACCAGAGAAAAAGGGACGAAAAAAAAACCTACGAAAAAAACCAGCGATCGCTCGCACGTACCAGCGAGGCCTCCTACTCGTTCGGCGCCGCCGCCGCTCCATCCCTTCGCCGCCGCCCTCCACTTCAGGAGACGGAGCCGATCGCGTTGAGGATCCGCCGCCCTCGCACGTCAGAGCCGCCGCCCTCGCACGAGGGATCCGGCGACGGTCCCCTTCAGGAGGACGCCAATCCCCCAGATCCGGCGCTGTTCCCGTTGAGGACGAAGGGAGTCCCGGCGGTGATCCGTGTTGTCGGCTTGTCGCCGACGGTGCCATGGGATCCGCAGTGCACGTGCCCAAGGAGATGGGGCTGCCAGTCTACCTTCGATTCAACCCGGCGCCTGTGGATTCCTGGGCCACCTGAACTTGGATCAGCTTTTTCAAGAGAGGATGCGTGCCATTCAAAGGTAAATATTGCTCTTCAGTTTCGCTGTTGCCTGCCTTGACTTTGGATAGTAGATGATCTACTCCCGTGTCTAATTCTATGTGTAGACAATCTGATCCATTGTGCTACCCGGCCAGTTCCAAATACCAGTGACGGAGGACCCCGCCCGTAGGGCAAGGTGGGGTGGCCGCCCTACCTCGCATCAATCGCTGGCCATAGTGAGTTCGTGGCGGCTGCAGCTGCGTTATTCATTGCTGAGAGCAAGAAGGGGGATTGGACAAGAAACTATCATGGTCTTGGCCGGCGTGCTGTAGCGAAACATGTCCGTTTTAGTGTGGGTCGAGGCACTAGGGCGCGTTGTAGGTGTGGCTTGGTCGGTCGTTTGGTTGCTGAATCATCGTGCGTTGGCTGAGGAAGTGATCGTTAGCATCAACTGGTACTCCGGCAGACATGTATCCCAGCAAATAGTGTGATGGTAGGCATCAACCACGCAACAAGACGGCTCTGCTCCAGCCTACATGCCGGAGCCTGTACTCATGTCTTCTACAGGAAGGACATCAGCCCCACCTTGATTTTCCTCTGTCCTCCGCCACTGCCTAATACACCAATCGAGGCCAAGTACAACTGGTAATGCGGACGAAGAACTGCTTCTTATTTGCGAAGACTTCTATGTTTATCTGGTAAAGGTAAGTTATTATGTACAGAGTCACTAAGATGTATGCTTCATGCGCTCCAGGATCTCATTGATATGGAAGTATGTTTCTTTTTTATTTCTAGATTTTGAGCATCTTGGAGGTTCATCACTTGATTTTTTCTCTTGGTAGCCATTTCTTTGTTACGACATCATCTTTCATGTTACAACCCATTTGCTATCAATTTCAGAAATACCTTCACGCTTATATGGAAATGTTGCAGCAACTGGATTCCTGGATGTCTTTGATGAGGTAATATGTTTGTTGGACTTGTTCTTACTTTGGACAATTACTCTGTTATGATAAATAATAATAATAATAATAACAACAATAATAAGTATCATTTCAGTATGGTGTGATTTTCAGGCTTTTGCCATTTTTCGATAAGAAAAATCGTTTTGCAAGCATGTAGAAGTTGTGTTTATGGCTGCCAGGGCCGACGCCGCACCATTGTTGACGGACGAGACAGCCTGGAGGCGGCAATCGACGTCTACACCCCAATCCTCGCTGGCAACCGTGCTGAACGACATACGGCGCCAGCGCGCCGACGAACGACTTTGCATGGAAGCATCATCCTGGACTGATGCCACCGGGGTAGCAACCTCCACGCAACCACAATCAGGTAATGCAAATTCACCTCCCTTTCTCTGTTCAGAGCCAATGTTAATCATCCGACCGGAGCTGGTCAATTCCAGAGGATTGGGCTAGCTGGTGGCATTGTATATATCAGCTTGTCGAGTGTTAACGTTTTGTGAGATGTACACTTGATTGTTTTGCAGTTTCATCATGTGAAGCATTTAGGCTGTTATGAACCTGTACATTTCACTTTAGGCAGGTTAATTCAACTTCTAGTTGTATTGTTTTTTTCTTTAACCTGCTAGGGGTCTTGGGGACTGTTAAGGTTATGATGTCAAACTTAACAACCTTCATTGACAGGTACAATAATTTATGATGTGTTTTGCCTTTTCTTATCTTGTTGTCTAATATTTATATAGTTACGTTGTATCCCCTTTTAAACAGAAGAGATTTATTGGTAAAGACAAACTCTTTTACATTTGAGGCTAATATCTTGCTAATTTGAGTTATGTTATTGTGAAATCAAGACCTTGGAAAATACCGGTTTGTGAGTCTAAAAAATGAAAGATGCTTATTTGTGTGAGTATACCAAGGTGCTTATTTCTTTCTTTAGTTTTTCCTGTACATAAGTATATTTTCTTCTTTGTCGTCCTATTATTGCTGATGCAAATTCCATTGATGTTTGAATCCAAGAACAAACGTTGTCATTTAATGCTTAAAGTAACAACTCAACGTCTGCATGAAGGCATGTGTAAGGAAATGGAGCTGTAGGTATAATCTAAAAAAGGCATAAATGATGACTACGCATTGACAAACTCTACTATATGCTCTTTATTTCTTCTTGCTGGAATCAAGTTCAGTCAAATATGTTCATGTTTCGGGAAAAAAATAAATAAATATGTTCATTTTATCTCAATGAAATGAATGATGGTAGTGCTGCTCCATTCATTAACTAGAGCCCCCAATAGCTAATCCACCTACATGGTTTTACATATCATTCTTAGATAAAGTACAAATAGCTCCCAGTAAGAGAAGTGACTTTGCTATTTTTATGTGACGATGCTGCAACTTCAATGCTACTTGACAATATCTGGGAACCACTTAGCCTGCTTCAAGTTGGTGTTCAATAAACATGTGTGTTGCATGTTGTAAAATTGTAAATCTCGTTTTTTCTCTATCCTCTGAAATCTTGTGTAAATTGGTTGCAGGTTGTTGACCCATCATTGCAAGCAGTTAGTGATGATTTAGAAATACTAAAATAAAATAAATCAAAGGTGTGCCTTGAAACTCGTTAAATTTTCAATACTTTTGATTGAAATTTGTTGAGAAGTTAGTCAAACGTTATCGGTGTGGAAGGGAAGGGCGGCTGTTTCGAACACTTATTAAACGACTTAGAGCACATTTGATCATCTTTGTTGTTTCTAACACTTAGTAATGAGCTCTTAGATGACAGAAGCAGGAAAATACGTTGCCAAATATCATTGGACTGCATACTGTACATTGTAGAATCAGTAGTCTATCTCACTTATTCTTGTCAGAACCTGCATATGATTTTGTATGTGATGCTCTTGTTTATTCAAACAATTGAAAGAAGAGCATCGCCGATAGATCACCGACAGGTTATCACCAACCAGCAAAATGGGTATAGGAAGCTCTATTCAAGAAAAGATAATTGCTCATTCTTCGCCCAGAGTAAATTTAATGTTGCATATGAACTTCTTAAACTAAGCAGTCAACAAATAGATCAGCATATCACGTGTTAAGTGTACAACTCACAAATAGACATTTGCTGTTATAAAAATATTAACTATTTCTAAAATGTCGAGACAAGTTTTTATTTGATAATTTGATGCTCTTGTTGTTATCTTCGCCTCATATGATTTTAGAGTTTGATGGAATATACTCATATTTTCTTATAAGTATGAGTTCTTCTATAATTGGATGAGAAGATAGCATCTAGCATGTCAATTAAGTTTGATGGAATATACTCATATTTTCTTATAAGTATGAGTTCTTCTATATTTATACCTCAAACAGGGAAGCATGTATTTGATCTTTGCTGCTGAGATTCAATGTTTCCTATCGGAGGTCTGAATTTGCATATGTGGGCCTCTGAATTAGATTGTAAGTATTCTAATCATTGTTTATCGAAGGTTGTGCAATATATCTAGAACTATAGAATATCTTCCACATATGTTCATTCAGGGAGCTCAGGAACTCATGTGAGTGTTCATTGAAAACTCTTGCAATACTACAAGACAACTAGCAGCGCTCATTGCCAAGGACGCAACTCATCTCGTCGGCATTGAATTTATTTGGAGAGTGTTGCAGTCGTTGAAATCTCAGTGACAACTAGCGGAGTCATGAAGAAGGTAAAGTCATCTCTCATGCATCAAATTGATTTGGAGTTGTGCAGCTTCACTGCTTCAGATATGCAATAATTATGTTTCAGCATTCTATTTATGTAGTTCAAACCTTATTTAGTTATGTCTATTGCAAGGGTAATCTATTAAATTGGTATATTTTGACGTATTTTGGAGGAGTATCTCAACAAGGGCTTCACGAGCTCTGACAGGTGTGGTGGGCTGCCAACGCGACCTCGACATAGTATTGCTTAGACTATCTCCAGCCGTCCGCCCCCCCATGGGGCTTGAAATAGCGCCGCCTGAGGGTGAAACGGCGATAAATACGGTGTGGGGGCGGTAGGTTTTTCAGCCGCCGCCCCAAGGTCGCTCCAGATGCCGTTTCTAAACCAAACTTGGCCAAAATTTGGCCAAACACGGCACAGAATTGGGCAAAATTCAGGGGTTCCATTGATTTTGTACATATTTAAAACATAATTCAAAAACAAAAAAACGACTACTACTACACCGCCGCCCGCCCGCTCGCCGCGCCACCTTGGGCCTACACGCCGAAGTCACCTTCCCTAGGACGGCTTGGCGGACGGGTTTGGTTGGCGGCGGTGCCTCATCGTTGCTGTCCTCGAGGACGATGACACCGCCCTCGTCGCGACCGCGGCGCCGGACGGCGATCTCCTCGAGGGCGCGGCACTGGCGCTCCAGCTCTAGCTGGACGTAGTCGTCCCGCGCCCATTTGAGGGCAGTCTCCTCATTGGCGGCCATATCGTCGTGCCCCTTATTGACGGGGACGAGCCCCAACTCGGGCTTCACGGCGACGAGCCCCGGCTTGGGCTTCGGCTTGACGAGGCGGGAGGGGGAGGAGAGGGGCCACCGCGGGTGCGCCGCCTGAGCGGCGTTTGCACGGGCTCGGCTTTGACCGGAGCGAGCGGGGCGAGCGCCGGCGACCCGGAGGAGCAGGAGCGGGAGGAGAAGGAGGAGGAGGAGCCGCCCGCCATGTGCCTCGGCAACCAAGAAGAGCTGCCGCTCCCACAGGGAACGGGGGCCGGGGCCGCCGGGTACACGAGCGACGACTCGTTCCCATCCTCGAGGTGCTCGAGTACGGCGTGGAGCGTGCGGCCGGGGACGCCCTACCACAGGCGGCGCCCGTCGCTGTTGTAGCTGCCCCTCACCGGCGCGTTGTTGGTGGAGGCGAGCTGCTCCTCGTGGCGGCGCCGGAAGTACGCCGTCCACCAGGCGTGGTTTTCGGCGGCGTACTCTGATAGGCCTCGCACCTCCTCCGGTAGGGATGCCCGAACACGCGCGATCTCGGCGTCGCGGCAGTCGGTGGCAAGGGAACGGGGACGCCTCCGGCGCTGAGCTTTCATGAGCCCGGCACGCGTATGTCAGGCAGAGCCGGGTAGTTCGCCTCGTGGAGGAGGTACGCCTCCCACTCGTGAAGGTGGCGGCGGCCGAAGCCGTGGGCCGTTGCTCCTCGCTGGGAAATCGGTGGGCCATCGGTGGTGGCTTTAGATGAGGAGAGAGATGGGGCGTCGGCAGCGAGAGAGGGAGAGAGATGCGGCTAGGGAGTGTGTGACAGCCTTGTGAATGCGTGGTGGTGCACCTTCACTGCGCCGCCTATGAGGAATCAATGGAAGGCTGATCGGCGGCAGCTTTGGCATTGATTCCTCGCGGGAAACAGAGGGGATGAGGACGACGAGAGCGCCCGGTCGCTGACTCGGCGGTCCCGCCAGGCTTTCGCGCCAAAAGTGTTTCCCCCGACGCCCCCGGGCGCCCCCAGCGCGCCGGGTTCGGCCTGGGTCCGCCGCCGCCCACTTCGGCCCTAACCGGCAAACACTGGACTTCCGGGGGCGCGACTGGTCCTTTTTTCGACGCCGGCGATAAAAAAGGGCCTTGGGGGAGCTTGTTGGGGGTGCGGCTGGAGATGCTCTTAAATCATCCGGAACCACTAGATTCTCGTCACTAATTTTGTGAGTTGGTAGAAAAGGGCCAGGTTGGGGAAGGGAGTGAACGGACTACTACTAAATGAGTGTGCCTTTGGGAAACACCTCAAGCATTGAATTAAGGTTTTAATGAGAATTTGGTACAAGAATAGGTCATTGTAAATATGTTGAATTTTTTCATGGTGGAGTTGTACAATCTCCCGACAGCCATGCTTTACAAGGCTTAAGGGACTGTATAATGGCCACACACTTGGAATTCAAACAAGCTGGGTTCAAAATGGTACCTTCGAGTTATTATTTATGTTGTTTGGCTGGCTCATTTTGTGTAGAAGTTATAGGAGGATATGTGTGTTTTTAAATTTTGCTATTTGATTTCATTTTTTATTCATCTTTACCAATTCTCCTTTTGAGAGCAGAATTACTATAATTTTTGTATGCACAAAAGGGTTCGATTATGAAGTGGCAGATAGGTTTTGAGAAGGCAACCATATAAATAGCTCAGCAAAACAAGTTATGTTGTGTAGATATTGTTGTACTAGAGATCCATTACTATATTTTACTGATATGCATGGTTGAGTAATAGTGCTTGTGATACATGATGTGTAATGTAAGGCAAAATGAAACATGTGGACATGGCTCCGTGCCGGCGTTGGCGAAGAAGATGTCAGGGGCTGACATTTGAATCAGATCCATATGATCAAAGCTAGCTTGCTGAACAGGTTAGGCTAGATCCAGACATAATTTCATGCCCCGAGTTTGGCTTATTTAATTTAGTATGACACATATTTGCTGCTAATAATGATACGAGCTCCGATTTGTAAGTGCAATATTATCTTGCATATATACGGTTGAACAAAATATAAGCCCAAGTGGAATGTCAACCCTTAATTTATACTAATACATAATATAGGTTTTCTATATGTATAGAATAGGATTTTCTCCTTAGAGAATCTCCTAGCTGGAGTGGTGGTTGTTGATATCCTTGTGAAAGCTGGCATGATCTTAGCACAAACCAACTCAAAATGCCAGCACCAGTGGTGCTTTATTCACTTAACTACTCCCTCTGTTCACTTTTGTAAGTCATTTAAGACAGCTGAAATTGAACTGTTTTAGGTGTTGTCCTAAATGTCTAAAACGTCTATTTTAGAGAAAATAGTAGGTTAAAAGCCTACGACAGATTGATTAGAAGCAAATTATTTACAATGATTACATCACATGTAGGGAATTAACCGGGGCTATCTAATGTTAGAGATCCATGTCTAAAATTATCTGCATTCATTTGTCTAGCTCTATGGATACCAGGAGCATTAATTATTTGAAAATATTGCACTTGTGTAAGCTAGGCAACACTCCATTGAAAATAAAATCGTTCCGGCATGTCATATTACAATTGTTGTGATATCAATAAGAAAGAGGCACTGCTAGTGTTGCCTTGAGCCTCGTATGTTGTCATGAACAGGGAAGGTCAAAGTTATGTGCAATGGTCGCCAATGGTTACCATGCTCACAATATCCCATTCAATGAGATTGCCTAATACTTGATTCTTGTGTAATTAATTAAAGCACACTGCGTGACTATCTTCAGCAGTGTGTTGTTTGATCAAGCTACTGTAGTTGCACTCGAGATGAGCGATTGGTAAATGGAAGATACTGATTATAAATACTTTACTATTAAGACATTGCATATGAAAACATCAATTAATTATAAGTGGCATTTTCCTGGACTACTTCAAAGAAGAAATATCCTAGAAGTTGAGCGCAGCTAGAGGGGCCTCAATACTTTGAGTCAGGAAAGAAAAGTAGATGAGATCCATCCAAAATCTTTTGAGCTACGAATAGTGGATTGAGAAGTGTTGAAATATTGGTGTCCCCATGGTTCCTAAATGGTAAGAGGTATGTGTTTTGTTGCGTTAGTGCCTAAATGGTAACATGTCTGGTTCCAAGTGCCGAACTACACATGTAATAGTTTGCCAGGCAATTGCATAATGCAATCAAGTTTTTGGTTGTAGTATCTTGGAACATTTGTGTAAAGGGAACAAAATCCTCCATTTATTCCCTTTAATTCATGGATAACAATAAAGGACATGTTCGTGAGACGGTCGGTCTTAAGCATAAGAGCATGGTTAATAATGCAGCCAACTGTCGCCTATAAAATGTTGCCATATCATCTATAGCCAACTCATATAGTCACACATACATCAATGTTAGCTATAAGGTTGGCTATAAGATTACTATTTTTTCTTATCTTCTCTCCATCTCTTTCTTCACATTTGTTACATCTGCCTAGGAGCACGCATATAGCTAGGCTCTTGCATGAGAACCCACTCCCCTTACTTTTTCATGTCTCTCTTCTCCACATAAGTAAAATTGCCATGTAAGCGGGCTATAAACCTGCTATTGTACATGCTCTAAGAAGGCATCCAGGTGCATAATAAAGAGTTGTATGTTTTTGTACCACTTCCTTTTTTTTTGTGCATCAGGCCTGGTAAGTCTATTATTTAGTATACATCATCGCTCTAGTTTTTTTAATCAAAATACATTGCAAGTGAATTGAATTTTAATTTATTTTGATCTATTATTAGCTCTCTTTTCTATACATGTAAAATTTGGCATGCATTGTATTTACATATGAAACCAGTAAAACTTTTAGAAAGCCCATGGCAACACACGGGCATCCTACTAGTACATGTAATTTACAAGGTGGATGGCCGAGCAGCGATTAATCGGCCGAGTAATCGACTCTTCGACCGATTTTTTGAACTGTTTGTATACTAATTTTATAGATATATAATATATGAAAATAATACTTAAAGTTGTGCAATGAAGACCACAAAAGTCAATCGACGCCTTATTTTGGGAAGAAGGGAGTACTCCTTTATATGTACACCCAAAAGGCTACACCTATATAGGTAAACCTGTAACCTTTCCAGTTTCAAACATTAAACTTATGTTTTTTTAACACAGTATAGATGCAAGCACTCATATACACATACACACCCTACCCTTATGAGCATCTCCGAAAGACTGAGCCGGTATATCATTTTGAAATTTACGAAGTCACCGTAGGCACCTTGTCGTCGACGGAAACGTCTCCTCCCACTGAATGCACGTCGCCGAAAATTCTGAAATAAATCCAGAAATAAATCCGAGCACCAGGATTTGAACCCCGATGGGCTGGAACAAAAATAAACTTACGTGACCTTCCTAAATCCTCTCCTCCTCCCCCT